>NC_047116.1:70174968-70476218 GCF_902500255.1 Thalassophryne amazonica
TGTAGCGGCATGGTCCATACAAAGTAAATTAACCCCACATGATTGAGAGAAGAGGCACTACAATTAAGAAAAAGAATACTGTGCCACGATGAAAAAAGACATTGCAACAGAAAATCAGTCGTCTAAGAGCAGAGATTTCCCAAATGACATTTTTGGGAGGCCAGAACCATAAAAGGAACCTCCTTTAAAAAAGTTAATTACATTAAAAGAAAATACAATGTTGAAGATTAACAACTGGGTGGGAGGCTGGATGAAGTACAACAGCCACCTGAGAGAGAAGAAGTTGAAAAATTCTGGAGACCCTCTTTGAAGACTCAACAACACCAGGAGCCAAAGTGGATTGAAATAATAAAACAGAAAAACAAAGACAAACAGCAAATGCCAGCAGCTGTAATCAGTGAAGAGGAGATCAGAAAGAAAATGAGTGAATGCAGTAACTTCAAGACGGCTGGCATTTATAAAATCCCAAATTTTTGGTTGAAAAGGCTGACAGCATTGCACCACCATTATGCCGTGGCTTTCACAAAAATATTGAACGGAGAACAGGACACACGAAACTGGCTAACGACTGGGAACACAAGCCCACTACTAAAGAAACACAGCTACCCAACACGTACAGACCCATCTGCTGTCTAACAACATAGAAATGGCTGACAGGAATCACAGCTGATGCCATTTATGAACATCTTGACACTGGTGGCTACCTGGAAAATGAACATTAAGGTTGTTCCAGATAAAGATTAGGAGCTAAAGACCAGTTACTGATAGACAAAGCTATCATGGAGGACTGCAAAAAAAGGAGGAGAAACCTCAGCATGGTTTGGCTTGATTACAAAAAGGCATTTGACAGCATACCACACTCCTGGATCATGAGGCGCTTACAGGGATGGGTATTGATAAGACTTTATCGATCGATCCAATTCCTTATCAATTCCCTTATTGATACCTCTTGTGAATTTTCTGTGTACTAAAAGTCTTTAACTTTAACATCGTCCCTACTTTTTAACTTATAAAATACATCTATCAACTGTTTAAGAAGACCATAACAGGTCGGTTTAACATAAAGGTAAATATTACTCACAGACATGCTCTTTAGGGTTTTAAAAATTAAGATAAAGTGAAATAAAACAATGAACTAACGAAGCAGCAGATCAAAGCATTGCTTCATTGGTTCAATGGGTATGTAAAGCTGCGCAGCAGAAACACTTGATTACAGACGCGCTGCAGGGTGGTAATCGGTGTAGAGAAATGATCATTTTCCTGACAAACAAAGTGATGAGAGCACAGAGGCTGAGCTTGTAGCCATTAGCTCATCTGTACACAGAACACTGACAGCAGAAGCTGATGGAGAGGATGTTGGACCACAAGCAGCTAGCAACTCAGGTCCAAACAGTTATTTACAACCAGATACCAGTGGCAGGAGTTCAGACAGTTCTGCAAGTGAGAGTGATGACAGTTATGCCTGGAAACAGACCAGAAAACTTCAGCCACGTTTTAACTGTCAAAAAAATGCCAATATTGTTCCTTCAGGGAACACTAATGAGAAACTCTTTAAAGGCTCTAAATATGGAAAAGCATCTGGTCACATGAACAACTCAGAGCAACAAAAAGAGAGACAAGCAAGTGGAAAACCATTGCACTGTTCTGATCAGAGGAAAAGACAGAAACAGAAGGGCACTCTGAACAAACAGGAGAATTCAGACAGGACAAACTGTCTGACAAACCAGATCAGAGACGGCATCTGCCCTCTGACGCAACCCATTGCTCCACCAAGAAATGATTGTCCTCAAAAAACATACATCCAACAAAAAGCACCAGACCAAGCAAGCCTCTCACACCAAAGAGAAAGTAGGTGTCAAACACAACCCCAACAAAAAAGAAATCACACACTGCCCCCCAAAGAAACGAACCGTTCACTGCCCCCTGAAAAAACAAGCCGTTCACCAGCTCATCTACAAAACAATATACAGCTGCACACAGACACAGAACTGCAGGAACTAGAAGAGGAAATGGCGCGTAAGATTGAAGAAACAAGGTAAATGGACATGTAAGAGCGCCCAAAGCTGACTAAAGAAGAATACAAAATTCAAAACTATCCTGCAAAAAGTTAACATAGGACTGACTAAATAGGTCCTAAAAGGAACCACATTGACAGAGTTAAACTCCGTAAATTATGGAGCGACATGGTACATACGAGGTCTGTGAGAAAAGTATCCGACCTCTTTATTTTATGCAAAAAATATATGGATTTGATTCATATGTTTTTACATCAGCCAAGCTTGAACCTTCGTGCGCATGCGTGAGTTTTTTCACGCCTGTGGGCAGGCTTTGAGTGAGCACTGGTCCACCCCTCTCGTCGTTTTTTTCATTGCGAGGAAATGGCGGAATGATTTGGGCTTTGTTCCATCAGAATTCTTTCAGAAACTGTTAGAGACAGGCAGCTGGAAACCATTCGGAAAATTCACATGGCTTTCGGTGAAAATTTTATGGGCTTCACAGAGATTAAGGAGTGTTACTACCGCTTTAAGGACGGCCCACAATTGCGCACGGCGCGCTGCGCTCCGAGCCGCGATCGACAGGCAGAAACCACCATTTCATTTCTAAACGGATGGCTGTGTCGATCCGGGACCGTCGTGTGCAATTTCTCTGGTTATCACAAGAGCTGGACATCAGCCTCCGCGCGGCTTTCCATGACAAAATCTCTTGTTAAAAGTGAAATCTGCTGGAAAATGGCTGATGGCAGCCGTGCAAGAGCTGAGATCTCCCAAATGGCCACATTTTTGGGAAGCCAAAGTCACAAAAAGAATCTTCTCAAAAAAGTAAATCGCATTAAAAGAAAATACAATGTTGAAGACAAACAGCTAGGTGGGAGGCTGGCTGAACATCAAGCCTTAGTAAAAGCTTTCGCAGCACAGATTAGGAACAAAGACAAGAAAATAGAAGCAAAACAGATAAACAATTTGCAAAAAACCCCAGACTAGTGTACAGGAAGCTGGCAAACGACACAATAGAAGTACAACAGCCACCTGAGAGACAGGAAATTGAAAAATTCTGGAACCACTCTTTGAAGACCCAAAACAACACCAAGAGGCTGAGTGGATTGAAAAAATAAAACAGAAAAACAAAAACAACAAATGCCTGCAATTGTAATCACTGAAGAGGAGATCAGAAAGAAAATGAGTGAATACAGTAACTTCAAGGCACCTGGCATCGACAAAATCCCAAATTTTTGGCTGAAAAGACTGACAGCATTGCACCACCACTATGCTGTGGCTTTCACAAAAATATTGAACGGAGAAGAGGACACTCCAGACTGGCTAACGACTGGGAACACAAGCCAAGGAAACACAGCTTCCCAACAAGTACAGACCCATCTGCTGCTTAACAACAACATACAAATGGCTGACAGGAATCATAACTGATGCCATTTATGAACATCTTGACACTGGTGGCTACCTGGAAAATGAACAGAAAGGTTGTTCCAGAAGAACATTAGGAGCTAAAGACCAGTTACTGACAGACAAAGCTATCCTGGAGGACTGCAAAACATGGCAGAGAACCTCAGCATGGCTTGGATTGAATACAAAAAGGCATTTGACATGTACCACACTCCTGGATCATGAGGTGCTTAGAACTCTACAACATCAATGAGGAAATAAGATCTTTCCTGAGAGCACAAATGAACAACTGGAACACCACCATCACCCTCAATCACACAGAGGGACAAATAACAATCCCACACATACGAATTCAGAGAGGGATATTTCAGGGAGACAGCCTTTCGCCTCTTTTATTCTGCTTAATCATGGACCCGCTCAGCAAAACCCTGAAGGAGCATGATATCGGATATGACTTAAGTAAAGACAGATGAAAGAAAAACCAAAAACTTGTGAACCATCTGCTGTTCATGGACGATTTGAAAATCTATGCCAACACAAAAAAAGGACTCAGTCAGCTAGTGGAAGCTGTCCATAAGTTCTCAAAAGTCATTGGTATGGAATTTGGACTGGATAAATGCTCAAAATGCACAATCACAAAATCAAATGAAATCAAATCAATTTTATTTATATAGCGCCAAATCACAACAAACAGTTGCCCCAAGGCGCTTTATATTATAAGGCAAAAGCCATACAATAATTACAGAAAAACCCCAACGGTCAAAACGACCCCCTATGAGCAAGCACTTGGCGACAGTGGGAAGGAAAAACTCCCTTTTAACAGGAAGAAACCTCCAGCAGAACCAGGCTCAGGGAGGGGCAGTCTTCTGCTGGGGCTGAGGGGAGAGAATCAGGAAAAAGACATGCTGTGGAAGAGAGCAGAGATCAATCACCAATGATTAAAAGCAGAGTGGTGCATACAGAGCAAAAAGAGGTGAATAAAAGAAACACTGGGTGCATCATGGGGAAACCCCCCAGCAGTCTAAGTCTATAGCAGCATAACTAAGGGATGGTTCAGGGTCACCTGATCCAGCCCTAACTATAAGCTTTTTCAAAAAGGAAAGTTTTAAGCTTAATCTTAAAAGTAGAGAGGGTGTCTGTCTCCCTAATCTGAATTGGGAGCTGGTTCCACATGAGAGGAGACTGAAAGCTGAAGGCTCTGCCTCCCATTCTGCTCTTAAAAACCCTAGGAACTACAAGTAAGCCTGCAGTCTGAGTGCGAAGCGCTCTATTGGGGTGATATGGTACTAAGAGGTCCCTAAGATAAGATGGGACCTGGTTATTCAAAACCTTATAAGTAAGAAGAAGAATTTTAAATTCTATTCTAGAATTAACAGGGAGCCAATGAAGAGAGGCCAATATGGGTGAAATATGCTCTCTCCTTAGAAGGAGAGAGCATACTCTAGCTGCAGCATTTTGAATTAACTGAAGGGTTTTCAGGGAACTTTTAGGACAACCTGATAATACTGAATTACAGTAGTCCAGCCTAGAAGAAATAAATGCATGAATTAACTTTTCAGCATCACTCTGAGACAAGACCTTTCTAATTTTAGAGATATTGCGTAAATGCAAAAAAGCAGTCCTACATATTTGCTTAATATGCGCATAGAAGGACATATCCTGATCAAAAATGACTCCAAGATTTCTCACAGTATTACTGGAGGTCAGGGTAATGCCATCCAGAGTAAGGATCTGGTTAGACACCATGTTTCTAAGATTTGTGGGGCCAAGTACAATAACTTCAGTTTTATCTGAATTTAAAAGCAGGAAATTAGAGGTCATCCATGTCTTTATGTCTGAAAGACATTCTTGCAGTTTAACTAATTGGTGTATGTCCTCTGGCTTCATGGATAGATAAAGCTGGGTATCATCTGCGTAACAATGAAAATTTAAGCAATGCTTTCTAATAACACTGCCTAAGGGAAGCATGTATAAAGTGAATAAAATTGGTCCTAGCACAGAACCTTGTGGAACTCCATAATTAACCTTAGTCTGTGAAGAAGACTCCCCATTTACATGAACAAATTGTAATCTATTAGATAAATATGATTCAAACCACTGCAGTGCCTTTAATACCTATGGCATGCTCTAATCTCTGTAATAAAATTTTATGGTCAACAGTATCAAAACTGCACTGAGGTCTAACAGGACAAGCACAGAGATGAGTCCACTGTCTGAGGCCATAAGATCATTTGTAACCTTCACTAATGCTGTTTCTGTACTATGATGAATTCTGAAACCTGACTGAAACTCTTCAAATAGACCATTCCTCTGCAGATGATCAGTTAGCTGTTTTACAACTACCCTTTCAAGAATTTTTGAGAGAAAAGGAAGGTTGGAGATTGGCTTATAATTCAATCAATCAATCAAGTTTATTTCTAGAGCCCTTTACAACACTCAAAGTGACCAAAGTGCTTTACAACAAAATTTAAAAACAAAACATGGTAAAAACAAATATCCAGCAGTAAAACCATTACAAAAACAAATAAAATATGCATAAAAACATTTAATAACATAAAATAAAGCGCCGTCATGCTACTGAGTGTTAAAAGCCAGCCTGAACAAATCCGTCTTGAGCCTGGACTTAAAAAGCTCCAAGTCAGAGATGATTCTCATTTCAGGGGGCAATTTATTCCAAAGTTTGGGCCCAGCAACAGAGAAGGCCCGATCACCCCAGCGTTTAGAGCTGGACCTGGACACCTCCAGTAAAAGCTGATTTACAGACCTCAAAGACCTGTTTGAGACAGGAGGATGCAAAAGCTCAGTCAAATAAGGAGGGGCCAGGCCATTAAGGGCTTTAAAGACAAACATCAAAATTTTAAAATCAACCCTAAAAGAGACTGGAAGCCAGTGCAAATTAAAAAGAACTGGGGTGATGTGCTGACGTCTTGATATGTTTGTTAAAAATCGGGCTTCAGCATTTTGCACCAGCTGGAGACGACTCAGAGATGTCTGAGGAACTCCAACATAAAGGGCATTACAATAGTCAATTCTAGAGCTGATAAAAGCGTGGATAGTTTTTTCAAGGTCAGTGTGGTTTAAAAATGGTTTAACCTTAGATAAAAGACGCAACTGATAAAAACTTATTACCATGCTGTCAATTTGTTTGTCAAATCTAAAAGAATTGCCAAATACCACCCCAAGATTTCTTACTATAGGTTTCAAAGACGCAGACAACAAACCACAACCTAGAAGAGCAGGGTCACCAAACAAAATGTAATCAGTTTTGTCCTCGTTCAAATGGAGAAAATTTTGCTGTAGCCACAGCTTTATATCAGCCATGCAGTCTGACAAACGTCTGATAGCGTCATTTGTATTTGAAGACACTGGCAGATAAATCTGCAGGTCATCTGCATAGCAATGAAAAGACATGTCTCTCCATAATGGAGCCCAGTGGTAACATATAAAGACAAAACAAAACAGCTAAGATAGCTGGGTCAAGTGATGGCTTTTTAAGTAATGGTTTAATTACTGCCACCTTAAAAGCTTGTGGTACATATCCAACTAATAAAGATAGATTGATCATATTTAAGATCGCAGCATTAACTAATGGTAGGGCTTCCTTGAGCAGCCTGGTAGGAATGGGGTCTAATAGACATGTTGATGGTTTGGAGGAAGTAACTAATGAAAATAACTCAGACAGAACAATCAGAGAGAAAGACTCTAGCCAAATACCAGCATTACTGAAGGCAACCGAACATAAAGATGTCTTTGGGATGGTTATGAATAATTTCTCTCTAATAGTTAAAATTTTATTTGCAAAGAAAGTCATGAAGTCATTACTAGTTAAAGGAATACTCGGCTCAATAGAGCTCTGACTCTTTGTCAGCCTGGCTACAGTGCTGAAAAGAAACCTGGGGTTGTTCTTATTTTCTTCAATTAGTGATGAATAGTAAGATGTCCTAGCTTTACGGAGGGCTTTTTTATAGAGCAACAGACTCTTTTTCCAGGCTAAATGAAGATCTTCTAAATTAGTGAGACGCCATTTCCTCTCCAGCTTACGGGTTATCTGCTTTAAGCTGCGAGTTTGTGGGTTATACCATGAAGTCTTTTTACCACAAAAGGTAAAAAGACAAAAACCGAAAACATACAATTGGATGAAGGAAGTTACATTGAAGATCTGGCTGTAGACTCCACATACTAATACTTGAGAATTGAACAAAATACTACAATTGAGCACAAGAAAATGAGAACGAAAACAACACAAGAATATCTAAACCGCTTAAAAAAGATCTGCAAAACACAGTTGACACCAAAAAACAAGATCACAGCCATAAACCAGTTTGCAATACCAGTGGTGACCTATGGGTTTGGCATAGTTGACTGGCCACAGCGTGAGCTTAATAAGTTGGACACAAAAACCAGGAAGATGCTCACCCTCCACAAAGTCACATACAGAAATCAGTGCATGGACAGAATATATCTCCCTCGCAGAGAAGGCAGTCTGGGTCTCACTGAAATCAACCAGGCCTACAGAGCATTGATAATAAGTATTGGACAGTACTTAAAGAGCGCACACCACCACCATGCCTTAACCGAACGGACCTCAATCACTAAACTGGCAAAAAAACTTTGGAACCATCTGTTGTTCATGGACGATTTGAAAATCTATGCGACACAAAAAAGGGACTCAGTCAGCTCGGGAAAACTGTCCATAAGTTCTTAGAAGACATTGGTATGGAATTTGGACTGAATAAATCCTCAAAATGCACAATGACAAAAGGTAAAAAGACAAAAACCGAAAATATACAATTGGATGAAGGGAACTACATTGAAGATCTGGCTGCAGACTCCACATACAAATACTTGGGAATTGAACAAAGTAATACAATTGAGCACAAGAAAATATGAACAAAAACAACACAAGAATACCTAAACCGCTTAAAAAAGATCTGCAAAACACAGTTGACACCAAAAACAAGATCATATATCTCCCTGGCAGAGAAGGCGGTCTGGGTCTCACTGAAATCAACCAGGCCTACAGAGCATCGATAATAAGTATTGGACAGTACTTAAAGAGCTCTGAAGAAGAAATCGTAAAAAGGGTCGCACACCACCACAAGGACTTAACCGAACGGACCTCGATCACTAAACTGGCAAAAAACTTTGGCAGAGAACTTCTACAAGAGAAAAAAAAGCAACAGTCTCATGCCTGCAACGAAACTTGCAAGACAGACCAGAGAACAATACAGCAAAAGAGAAGGAAAACATGGAGTGGAAAGATGGAAACAGCACAAAAGAGCCGGACGATTCCAAGAAGAACTCGAAAAGGAATACATTGACAAAGTTGGATCAATGCAGTGGCTAAAAAATGGTGAACTCGGATTTGATGGAGAAAGAATTCTGATTGGAGCACAAGATCAGGGACTTCTAACAAATGGCTTCAAAAAAATGGCAGGGATCTCACAAAATGATAAATGCCGATTCTGTCATACAGCTGTTGAGAGTGTAAACCATCTAACTTCAGCATGCCAGATCCTCATGGTAGACAGACATTATACATCCAGACACAACAAGATCTGTCAGTATCTCCACTGGAAGGTATACAAGGAACTGAAGATGGAAGTCAAAGAACATGTATGGGAGCACGAGCCAGCAGCAGTCTCATCCAACGGAAAAGTAACTGTCTTCTACGACAAAGAGATCCCAGCAGGAAGACACATCGAAGGAGGTGCAATCAAACCTGATATTGTCATCTGGAACAAGCAAGAGAAAAAAGCCAAAATCATTGATGTGACAGTCCCCAATGACTATGGCCTGATTCGAGCGGAAAGGGGAAAGATCTCGAAATACCAAGACCTGAAAAATGACCTACGAACAACATGGTCATTGAAAAACATCAATATCATCCCAGTTGTGGTGGGAGCAACAGGCCTGATGAAGAAGAACCTGAAGAAATACTTCGAGGCAATCCCCGGTCACCCAAGTGCGCATGAGGTGCCGTTGTCTGCACTTAAGGGAACGATCTTGAAGACAGCCATCGGATGCAATGCCAGATCTGGTTAGGATAACTATAGAGCCAAAGATGCAACTTTAGACCCCAGGTTTGGGGCCCATTGCATTCTCTTAAAAAAACATCAAAGATAAATGAAAAAGGCAAAAACTATATTACACTATGGCTTTGGCATAGTAGACTGGGCACAGGGTGAGCTTAACAAGTTAGATACTAAAACTAGGAAGATGCTTACCCTACATAAAATTACATACAGAAACCAATGCATGGATAGAATATATCTCCCCCGTCGAGAAGGCGGCTTAGGTCTTACGGAGATCAACCAGGCTTATAGGCATCTATAATAAGTATCGGGCAGTACTTAAAAAGTTCTCAAGAAGTTATGAAAAAGGTTACGCAACATCATATTAAGACCATGCCACAACAGACCTCTATTATAAAATTGGCAGAAAACTTTGGCGGAGATCTTTTGCAAGAGAGAGAAATGATCTGACACCTGCAACGACACTAGCAAGACAGGCCAGGGAAAAATACAGCAAAAGAGAACAAAAACATCGAATGAACAGATGGAAACAGCACAAAAGGGCTGGCCGATTCCAAGAAGAACTCGAAAAGGAATACATAGACAAAGAAGGATCTATGCGGTGGCTTACAAATGGAGAACTTGGTTTTGATGGAGAAAGAATTATAGTTGGAGCGCAAGATCAAGGACTACTAACAAATGGCTTAAAAAAAATGGCAGGAATTTCACAGAATGATCAATGCCGATTCTGTCATGCAGCTGTTGAGAGTGTAAACCACTTAGTATCAGCATGTCAGATCCTCATGGCAGACGGACATTACACAAGCCGGCATAACAAGATCTGTAAATATCTACATTGGAAAGTATGCAAGGAACTGGTGGTGGAAGTAGAGGGACATGTTTGGGAGTATGAGCCAGCACCAGTCTCATCCAATGGAAAAGTGACTGTCTTTTATGACAAAGAGATCCCAGCAGGAAGACATATCGAAGGAGGTGCAGTAAAACCTGATATTGTCATTTGGAACAAGCAAGAGAAGACAGCAAAATTATTGATGTGACAGTCCCCAATGACTATGGCCTGAATAGAGCTGAAAGGGAGAAAATCACGAAATACCAAGACCTTAAAAATGATCTACGAATAACATGGTCATTGAAAGAAATTGATATCATACCAGTCGTGGTGGGAGCAACAGGGCTTATGAAGAAGAACCTGAAGAAATATCTTGAGGCAATCCCTGGTCACCCAAGTGCCCATGAGGTGCAGATATCCGCAGTTAAAGGAACAGTTACCTCGGATACAATGCCAGTAATGATTAATGATTAGGATGCAACTCTAGACCCCAGGTTTGGGGCCCATTGCACTCTGTAAAAAAGAGAAATTAAAAAAAAAAAAGGCAAAAAGCATTTATCTGTTCTGAGTGTGGTCAAAGATTTGGACGAAAGAGCACATGATAATTCACAGAGGGCACGCTAACAAAATACCAAGACCTTAAAAATGACCTGTGAATAACAGTCATTGAAAGAAATCATACAGGGGTTGAAATTCTCCATTGCTATGACTGATTTCCTTCAATTCGGCTCAAGAGCCGGTGTCACCAACTGAATGGTTCCCCCTTAAAAAAAAAAAAAAAAAATAGTCTGCCCTGCCTTCACTGTGCATGCATCATTATGGAGCATTAGCAGCGATTCACCGATTATCGCCTTATTTATACTTAGAACTGCACTCTAGTCCTCATCTCTCTCTGCTACAGATAACTGAAGCTTTTGTACAACAATCATGTCCACATAAATTTAGCATTATTTCAAAATATAAGACTGGGGAAGCAACAGCAGCATGTCTGAGTCTGACTCTCTACACCCAAAGCAATCAAAGGGAATAATGTGCTTATTAACCATCAGATGACAAAGTAAAATCTCTTAAATCATTCTAAAGTCAGTTTTAAGCAGAAACAGGGTGAAAATCTGTGAATTGCTGCTGATGCTCTGAAGTGACGCATGCGCAGTGAAGGCAGGGTGGACGGTTTTGGTGCCCTAAGCCTTGGATTTGCTGTGGCACCCGTGTCTAAACAAGGGAACAGTTGAAGGGATTTACATTTTTAGGCAAGATTATGATTTAGATTACAGATTGACAGACCTTAAAGGTTTAATTGTTGCACAAACACACATTAAAATAACACAAATAACAGTGAAAAATAATTCAATGAAATAACATAAATAAAACCAGAATTCCTTTTCAGATTTTATGCAAACATTGTGAAAGTCCGGACAGCTCCTGTAATATGAATAATATAAAAAGATGCTGTGTTCAAACAATACAAAACAAATACAAAAGTTGAAATGCAGGTTTAACTCAGTCAGTCCCAATGACTGCAAATGGTTTTTCCTTTTTTTCATCAACATAAATTGAAATGGTGCTACAGTCAGTGAATACTTTGTAACAATGGTCCTTATAGAAGCAGAATGTGCAAACAAGACAACATAAATCTATAATGTAGCACTAAAGCTTATCCAAATCGAGTCTACCTTAACTGTCTGTCTGTCTGTCTGCCTTATAACAACAGCACGGGGGTCCATCATGGCGTTGTGCAGCTCTGCTATGAATTATGATGTCACGTGAAATCTCTCTGAGTAGGATTTCCCAGTCATGAGTCATCTTCAACCACTTTTCAGGGATCAGGTTGTGGAGCAAGCGCTCTAGTAGGGGACCCCAAACTTCCCTTTCCCCGGTCACATTAGCCACCTCTGACTGGGGGATCCTGAGCTGTTCCCAGTCCAGTGTGAAGATATAATCTCTTCACCTAGCACTGGGGCCTTACCGGGGTCTCCTCCAAGGTGCCTGGGACACCTGCCTATAGGGAGGCGCCCAGGAGGCATCCTTACCAGATGCCAGAACCACCTCAGCTGTTTCCTTTCAACGTGACAGAGCAGCGGCTCTGCTCTGAGCTCCTCATGAGTGATTGAGCTTCTCACCCTATCTCTAAGGGAGACCCCAACCACCCTCCTGAGGAAACACATTTCAGCTCAAACAGAGGGATTTCCCTTCCATATGTATCCCTTACTCCCTTGTTTTCACTCCGGGTCACCACAGCAGATCCAAGGTAGATCTGCATGTTGATTTGGCACAATTTTTACACCGGATCCCCTTCCTAACACAAATCCACATTACATGGGGAATTGTGGCAGGGTTGGGTTTTGAACCAGGAACCTTCCACACTGAAACCAAGCGCATTATACTACTACTACTACTACTAATAATAATAATAATAATAAGAAGAAGAATATTTAATATATCATTTACTAATAATGCTAAAAAATTTAAATTATTTAAGAATAATATCTTAATTGTTTCAAAGTATTAGAGTATTATTATTATTATAATGTGCAAAAAATGTATTTAAAATTGCTGCAAAAGTAAACATTTAAGGGGTTTGGGGATCCTTCCCCACTCATCGCCCATGTAGCTCCGCCCCTGCACCAGAGGCCTGCAGAGTTTGTCTGCAGCTGCAGAGAGTTCACTGTCTGTTCTTATTGATTCCATGCTCTGAAACAGCGAGACAAATTATCTTAAATAGACTTGTTGCATATTTAAAGTGAAGCAGTGTGTCTGTGTATTTTTGTTAAACACATGGCGCTGTGTCGACCCCTGAAGAGAAAGGATGCACAATTTTAATGTGAATCAACTGACGAATCAAAAGACACCTTTATCAGGCAAATTCTTATTGGATTTGATCAGAACTTTCCTCTGTTCATCATCAGGGCGGATTTATCAATGCAGCTTTTTGTGTAAATGTTTCACACACACACAAGGCTGTTTTTCACAGGCTGAGGTCACAACGTGCACATGCACTGTCAGGAAAGCTCCAAAACTCACAAAGACACAAAGAAATAAATTATTTGACCACTTCAGAAAGAAAACCTGGACTTGTCTGATTCAGGTAAAGTTCTAAAGGATCTGTGCTGTCCAGAAGGAAGGGTTCACGCTGACGCCGTCCTGACACAAAATAACCAAGGCTGGACACTAGATATAAAAATTTATTGCATCCCCGGGACACAATGTCCACAAGACACATGGAGCAACGTTCAAAATTTAATTTTTAGAATAATGGCTCTGTTTTTTGTCTAATCAAAAAATAAACGTGCTGCAGAATAAATTCATCTGACACAAATGCCAAACTGTTAATGAAAGGAGTTTGCATTTACACTCTCTCACTGTGTTAAAGTGGAGCTTCTGTGGAACTCCACCAATGCTGACCTCAACTCTGATGCAGCTCTGCTGTTCAGATTAAATCTACTGTGTGTAGATTTGTGTAAACTGCAGCAAATAGTCTTGCAAAAGCTTCTTTCATTTCGCTGAATAGATTTTAATTGGCTTTTTAAACAAAGCTGTAGAAAATCTGTCCCCTTAAAATGTTTATCCTGAAGTATTTAAATAATGTGGAGGTTAAAGTCTTTCTATAATACAAGTATGATGCTGCATTAGAAAAGAGCAGCAATGAGTGAAATATAATCTTATTCAGTGGTTACCATCTTGAAGAGCGCTCTTGGATACCAGTACTGGGCACAGTTCTGCTAATCTGGTGCAGGAAACTAATGTTTCCTGCGCCATGTGTCTAAATGCTAAAACCTTCAAAATTAGTGCATTACTTTAAAACATATCGCTGATATTTTCATTTTGTAAAATGACAAACGTGATGGTAATTTCAACAACCTGTCCAGAATTAGTTTGTTTAAAATTATAATCATAGGTCAAAACTGTGCATGACTCCAGTGAAATGGCCGGCCGGTCTGTATGGTGTGAAGAAAAATTATCTTTTGTTTTTTCCTCTTTCTGATCAGCTGGGCCTGTATGCACAAAGCAGCCTAAGGCTAAAAGTAGCTCCTCGTGGCGTTATTCTATGAAAAATCTTAGAATTCCTCGAATTCTTAAACATTTCTCAGAATTTTCCCTTGGTAAGATGAAAGTTGTCCGCAAAGCACCTTTAGGCCTTAAGAGAGCTCCTAAGGTGCCAAACTGGTAAGAGTAGTGAGGGGGACTTTTAAGAAGCCTAAGAGTGTCTTAAGCAGACAAGCTGGTGGAAAAGACAGGAAGCACAGATATTCTCTGTATGTAGGATGACAGTGAGTCAGTAACACAATACCAGCTTGATGTACGTAATTACATTTTGTTAATTTACTGTCTTCATGTATTCATAAATTGTTTAGGTTGTTGTCATACTCATACATTAATATTATCATTTTTTATTATCTGTATTATTATTTTATTATTTTTCTTTTGTCATTTGAATTTTAAATGGACAACAGTGGATATGTGTTTTCACTTTCTTGTGTCATGCAATTTTAACATCTTTACAATTATATTATGTACTTACATTGAACTTTATTTATAAACTCACACACCCATGCACACTTTTAATATGGAGATAATCAGCATGTGAATGAGATATGTTCAAACATCTTCAAGCTGTGTAACAATGCATTTTGTGGTGAGCTGTATGAAATAATGAAAAACAAGTGAGAGCTTTTGTCTTTTTGGCACTCTGCCACTAGGAGGCGTTCTTATTTTTCAGATAAAACAGGTACAGCATTAAACACAATACACTTTTCACTTATGTTGACAACATGGTGACACGCTCACTAAACCAATTAAACTACAAAAACAATAAATCAACAACACTAACAACATTTTTAAACATGAACCACAATAGCAACATTTCAAACTCCAAAACTCAGAACTCCCATAATGCACTGCAGCACAAGAATTTACAGGTTTAGGGACCGGCCCGGCTATCGCCCCAATTTAATTTTGTTGAGTATCACCATCATGACATTAAATTATTTTCAGGATTACACATTTCTTAATGCAGTTATATGATCGGTTGATTTTACTGTTCATTCATATGTGGGAGTGCATAGTGCATTATTTTTTCCCTTCCCTTTGTGTGACAGCCAATCAGCTCTGACAGGACTGTGTCATACCTAGCAATGAGGTCAACCCCGCCTCCTCACTAAGATAGGAGGTTCAGTCTCCTTCTTGCTCAGACCTGCTCTCAGACACCTCCTGGCTCACTCTTAGACTAAGATTCCTTTCCAGAAAATTTTAGGCTAAGTTAGGAGCTGTTTGAGAGGACTTTGAGATGCTTTGTGCATATGGGCCCAGGTCTCTTTTGCTGAGAGTGGGCCGATCTGAGACAGAAATGCCGACTCTGTGTCTGTAGCTGCCGTGTACTGAAGTCAATACTGAAAGTTAGCGGTTTTATCTGTAACTTCTGCTAATTTTTTTAGGGATTTATTGGTTAAGCTTATAGAAGTTAACTTTTTAATTAGCGGATTAACGGTTATCGAAGCTAACATTTTGGTTAGCTGTGCCCACCACTGTCGGATACAATGCCAACTATGTTTAGATCCAACTATAGACCCCCGGGTCTGAGGCCTGTTGCATTCTGTTAAAAAGCAATCCAACAGAAATTTTAAAACAAACCGTGCCGGTTAGTGTGTCAGAAGATTTAGACTAGTCTAAAACGTGGTATGAAGGTGTGATGCGTTTGGATGTTCATGGTGTTTAACCCGTCAGAAAGATGTTGCAGTAGTCGAGGTGTGAGATGGTGTCTCTGTCAGGAGTACTGCTGCATGCTGGGAAACTTTCTGATTCTCTGAATGTTGTAATGTCTTAATGTTGAAATAGTAAATTTGGTGTAAAATATGGACTTTGGGGGAGGGAGGGTGGTGAGACCAAAATGCTTTTTCCTTCTTTTTTCCCCTCTTTTGCTCTGTTCCCAATTGTTCACAAAATTTTGAATTTTGTTGTAATCTAGTTGTTTGGAAAATAATAAAAATTCATCCAAAATGCTGCTTTTCCTCCGGTTTCTGATAAATTTGAATTCTGATGATTTTGTTTGATTAATTAAAGCTCAGTTCTTGAATGCAGAATTTTGGAATTTGAATTTGGGGAAGCATATCAACTCCGAAAATTGATCACATTCCTGAATTTCATGCTTTGATAAGAAAAAAACCAAGATGGAATTCAAGAACATTTACAGATTGTCATTAAAGTTTTGGAAAAGAAGCTCAACTCCCAGCAAAAATATTTCCAGCAAATTTCTGTCCCGATACAGTTGACATGCTGCTGAAAACATTTCAGCTGGTACTTCAGGTTTCATTCAACAGTCTATTTACACAATAGTGTAAACGCTAAATGACTCTTCCAGAATTTACAGCCATTGGTGAAGAATTTTATTTGGGTTATGTTATCATTTTCCTCACATGTATTGTGCAGGGAAATAGTTGGAGAATAAATCCGGGTGATCTCTGGTTATTAACTAGAACTGGTTCATGATGTCTGCTGCTTTACCTGTAAGGTCAGAGGTCGATGGTGGAGGTGGAACGAGGAGTGTCTTAAAGGTGAACATTTTTCCTGAATCAGTGGCGTTTCTATTTCTGTCATGAAGAAAATTTGGCAGCAGAAATGCTGGAACATCAACATGACAGAAGAGATGGACATGAACTGAGGACAACAGGGTGTCCACATTTACAACGCTGCCGTTCAGCTGCTCTGATTCAGGTTTCTGACAGCTTCAGTCAGCTGGATGTTGGCTCCTCCTCTGCATGGACAGACACGCCCACCACAATGTGTCAGCTGTGTTCTGTGGTCATTCTGTAAAACACTCCTGCATTACGTTGATGTGGCTCTATGACATATTAAAATGTTATCAAACATCTGGGGGGGCTACTCACCTTTGACCTTTGCATCGTATCCATTAACCAAAAAGAAATTCATGGTGTTCGGGTTCGGCATGGGTCAGTTACAACAGCAGAAAATCAGCTGATCCTCTTTTTAACAATGAACCGTCGAGACACAAACTCTGAATGTGTCTCTTTTTGAGTCTCAGACAGTTGGATCGTGTCCTTTACATGGACTGAGAGTCGCCTGGCATCATAGGTGTGGTCAAGAGCAAACATCCAAGGCAGAAGTAGAGTCAGCACTTGTATATCCAACTCAAAGTCAGCCTGCCTTTATGACCTCACAAAGAGCAGCATGTGAATCTCCAGGGTCTGTGTTTGGAGCCAGTAGTCAAAGTGGACACTTGCTTCAGCTTGTTGGTGACCCCATATTGACCTCTGGGGGTGTTGTACTTATCACAAAAGAGTTTCTCATGTCCACAAACATGGAAATACATAATTGGTTTACATTTCTATCACATTTAGATCCAAAGATTCACCCGTTTCTAATTTCATGTTCAGAAATTTCATATTCCAGAGGTCAATGACCTCTAGCTGACCCCAGAGTTCAAACTGAGAACATCTCCACATTTTAAATTAAAGCTTCTGTCATCAAGAACAAACCCTGAAAGTTTCATGTTTTCATTCTGTGCACAATTGCCATGATTAACAGCCCCACTAACACATTTTTTTTTAATTGCAGAGCCTCATATAGTAGAATGAACCTGTTAGTACTTTTATTGTGACGACTTGTGCATGACACATGATGCATGATACATTTAAAGTTTGTTCCATTTTATAAATTCATTCATGAACATCAAGGAAATTATTTAAACTTGGATGATTTGTAAACTATGTTGCCAGAGTCACGTTTCAGTTTGATGTAAAAGCGAAGCAGTAAAATTAAGAACCGTGCACCATTTTCTCTGAGACACAAACAGCAGTGGAACAACACAGAGACAGCTGGACTGAACATTAATGTTTGGGTTTATAATTTGCCCTGTAGATCTATGACCCATTTACACAAATTAATTTTTACTTATTCAGATATAAATTGTTTTAGCACTTATCAAATAATGACAAAGACTGAAGTTAAATGATTGGAAAAGGTTGTCAAATATTACCATGACAACCCTTTAGGGAGACAAAAGTCCTGTTTTTCTTCTCCATGATATTACAGTTCTCAGGTCAAAGTGGTTTTTATTCCGCAGTTTATGTACTTTTAATAGAACAAGATTCTGATAAATATGAAGCTGTGTGTGTGAGGAAGAATTCAGTCCAGCAAACTGTCTGTCTCAGTCTCTGAGGCGTCTCTGTTTACCATTTGGTCCATAAATGTTCTGGAACATAACTGCATTTATTCTCAACAGTAACAGTTATTGGGATTAAATAATTTGAGTTTCTTCAAGAAATGTAACATCAAAGTCATGTTTAACCAATCAGAACCTTCAACTTGTGGACCCGCCTTCTCATGCCAAAATCTGTTAATTTGACATAATGGAGGGGAGGCTGTGAATGAAAACATGAAAACAAAACCTTTAAAAAGGGTTAAAATAATTTCAAGAAACTTTTCTTTAATTACATGGTGTCATCTTTATTATTAAAATAAAAATCAGCACAAAGCAGAAAAAAGTAAAAGTTTATTACAGCATTAGGGTGATTCTTAGACTACAGGCACTTATGTCCTTTGATCATATTGTATGAAAAACAGAAAAAAAGGGGGAAATTTCACACTTTTATAGTTATCTTTACAATGAAAGTGTGTTAAGAAATTTGTTCTAGTAGTCTATGATGACTTTTTCACCTTTTTTCAGCATCATTATATGCAAATATTGCCCTTTTGTGCTTGTCCCACACCCAGACTTTTGATCTTCAATGATAAAATGAATGGTAAAGAAACGTTTTTTCTAATGTTTTAAAATATCTCTGAATAAAATATCAGTAAAATAAAACATAATTGGGGTATTCAATGTCATACAATTGTTGTGATTTTTTTTAAACAAAATGTAGTTGTCCCACACTATTGCCATAATTTCCACCACAACACTGTAATGTCCCTAAACAGTTTGTATGAAAGATTGTTTGGGTAGTTTCTATGGAGATAAACAGTGACATCAGAGCACATGTATATAGCGCCAAATCACAACAAACAGTTGCCCCAAGGTGCTTTATATTGTAAGCCAATGGTGTGGTGGAAATTACATTTACAAGGCCAATAGTGCCCGTAGTTAAAGAATCACCCATTAGCGAAATTACTTCAAATCTGTAAAAAAAAAAAAAAAAAGACGAAAACATTTTAAAAACATGAAAATGATTGAAATTTGAATGTTTTGAACATTAAAATGTAAAGCTTGATCAAAATTCATTAAAATCTGAAAAAGTAAAACAAAATTTGAAGCAGCCAAATGGGATTAAAATCAGAAAATTAATTAATGCTATTATCATTATTATGACTTGAATAAATTGTTGTCCTTGTTTCAGACTGTTTCCTCTCATGTTGCAGAAGATAAAGCTGTCAGTCTATTTCCATAATTTGATGGTCAGCGTGGTCAAATATGAACTGGATCATATTCGTCGGCAGATTGAAAGAGATGAGAGAGACTCAACCAACAGCACAACCTTCAGGTGTTCCTGTTGTTGTTCTTCCTTCACCAACCTTGATGCCAAGCAGCTGTTTGACCTGATGACAGGTTCACTTCATGAAGCACAAAGTGTGACTTAAATCCCTGATCTGATTTGATCTGTGGGTTTTATAATCGGTGACAGAGAACGACTGATCCAGTCAGAGTCTTGAAGTTTAATTTTGATTCACATGTTTTATTAACACAGTGGAGGAATGCTGACCTGAACACCCAGAATGTGGTCATCAATATGGACGAGCAAGATGACTCGCGGAGACGAGACAGTGAGTACAAAACTCTGAAGAAGACAAAGGCCCATCTGGTTTCCCCAGAGTCCTGTTCAGATATTAAATTCAAAATTGTGCATTTGCACTGATTTAACTTTGTCATTAAGGAGGTGAAGCAGAGGTCAGAGCTTGTGGAGTGCATGAGTGCAGAAAAAAGGAGGTCGACATTAAAATGGGACAAAAACTGAGGACATTAATTTCTGAATGTGAAATATGGTTTAGTTTTTGTTTGAATTAATAAATTGATCGTCCTGCTGTTTGGTGTTTTTCTTGTTTTGGTGGTTCACATTCAGGTAAATACTGAGTTATAGTTGTACTCGATCCCTTTGACATGAACACATTAATTTTTTTATTTATTGATTATTTTGTCAAAGTAAATGAAAAAGAATTCAAGCTTCTCTTTGCTAAAATTTCCTAAACTGTGCTCTTTAAACTTACGCTGTACATCTACAGTCTAATGTAAATTAAAATAATGGAATGTGTTATTGTGGATGGTCTTTAGTAGAACAACTAAACAACTTTTGCAGCCAGATTTCTTTAGACACATCAGGGATTGGATACATGAACATTTTCAAACACCAAATTTATCTTGAATTTAATTGACATCAGTCATAAAGAAATATAAACCGTGTGGTACTCTTTGGTAAATCTGTCTGGAGGCGGCAGTTCTCAAAAACTAAGTGACCCTGCAAGAAGGAGAGTGGTGAGGGAAGCCACCAAGACACTGACAACTCTGTTGGACAAACGTTCCCTTTCAAATAAACAGGAAACTGTCCAAAGTTTGGACTAGTACTGTCCTCAGTGAATCCATAATTGTGTATCTCAGTCTCAAAGCAACCCAGTCCAGTTGAAGATTCAAGCTTCTCTACTATTTCTGGAGTATAGGTTGCACCAGTCAAAAAATGCCTCAAAGAGAAAGAAATATATATACGGGGTGTCTACAAAATCTCTTTACTATTTTAAAAAATATTACATAAGTAAATGAATATGACAAATGTGTTGCGATTATTACAAAATGATGAGATAGTTGTTTTTTTTTGCCTCATTTAATTCACCTTGACATGGACACCATTAATTGCACGAAGCACATAGGACTAGATTTGTTGCCATGTTGGCTAAACAAAGCCTCAATGGTCACAGAGGCATCAGTGATCTTTTGCTTGGTCAGTGATGTCCCGCATCTTTGTTTGATATATGATATCTTCACCAAAACCCCACAGGAATACTTTGATAGCTACACAATAAATATGAAGATTGGGAAAAAACATGGTTTAAGTTGATTTAGTGATACTTCAGGTTCCACATTAATACCATGAATTTCTTTTCATAATTCAAGTAATTGGATTTTTCTAATAAGATGCAAAGTTCAAAGTTGAGCAGCGCCCGAGGTTTGATTGTTAACATTTTAATATGTCATAGAATCGCATAAATGTAATGCAGGAGTCTCTCCCTCTTCACGTATGACTGTACAGCCAAGCACTGCTCTAACATGATCCTCAGGTTTGCTGACGACACCACCATCTTGGGCCTCATCACTGACGACGAGACTGCCTACAGAGATGAGGTGAAATCACTGACCAGCTGGTGCCAGGAGAATAACCTCTCTCTGAACATCAGCAAAACTGAGGAGATGATAGTGGACTTCAGGAGACAGCGCGGAGGTCAGCACTCCCCCATCCACATCAACAGCATCGAGGTGGAGCAGGTCAGCAGCTTCAAGTTCCTCGGCATCCACATCACCGAGGACTTATCCTGGACCTTACATGCAGACACTGTGGTTAAGAAAGCCCGGCAGAGACTCTACTTCCTGAGAAGGCTGAAAAAGTTTGGCACGAACACCACCATCCTCATGAACTTCTACAGGTGCATCATCGAGAGTGTGCTGATGGGCTGCCTCAGTGTGGTACGGGAGCTGCACCAGCCAGAGTCAGAAAGCACTGCAGAGGGTGGTGTGCACGGCTGAGGACCTCACTGGCAGCAGTCTTCCCACCATCCAGGACATTTACCACAGTCGATGCCAGCGTAAGGCACGCAGCATCATTAAGGATCACACTCACCCCGCAAAAGGACTATTTGAACTGTTACCCTCTGGCAGGAGGTATAGGAGTCTGCCAGCCCGTACCAAAAGACTCAGGAACAGTTACTATCCACAGGCTGTCAGACTACTGAACTCTAAATAACACAGAACTATGATAATAACACTGCACTAAGCCACTTCTTTAACACTATATGTTTATTGCTGTTTTCAATGTGACTGTATCTTGTATGTCACCACCTTACCTTTCATAACTCATCTCAGTTTTTACTATTTATTATTACCTGTGCAATAACTTGCTACACAACTGCAATATGTCATGTGCAATAACACTATATGCAATATGAACAATACTACAACCTGTGAATACTACAACCTGACTACTGCTGACTATTATTATTATTTTTTTTTTTATATGCTTATATTTTCTGTATTTATATTGCATGCTATTAGTACTTCCTGCGAGTTTGAACAGTCCTTCTCATCCTAAGCATTTCATTGCACTGTTGACTCTGTGTTAACCTGCATATGATCAATAAATTATCTTGTATCCTGTATCAGGAGTGTTTTACAGAATGACCACAGAACACAGCTGACACATTATGGTGGGCATGTCTGTCCATGCAGAGGAGGAGGAGCCAACATCCAGCTGACTGAAACTGTCAGAATCCTGGATCAGAGTAGCTGAATGGCAGCGTTGTAAATCTGGACACCCTGTTGTCCTCAGTTCATGTCCGTCTCCAAGGGTGCAATTTAGAACTAGAAATTGGGGGGGAGAAAGTGCGAGGCCCGCAGGGCCGAAGCCCATAGGCCGGGGGTCTGGGGGCCGCTTTAGGCCCCCAGAAGCCAATGGTTTCTACGTAGATAAGCTCAGATGCATTCTGAGCATCCAGAACAGTAACTGTAATATTTTGAGAAGACCATAAAGTGGACACCATTTGACTTATGCAATTTGAAACTGTGGATATAAGTACTTTATTCTGAGAATAGCCAGCATTGATTTTATTAACATCCTGGTGTAAATAAGGTATCACCACATGTAGAACTCAAAAAGAATGATAGGTTGAGTTCTCATTAAAAAACAACTGCAATGTGGTAAAATGTATTCATAAATATGAAAGAACAGGCTCTTAATAATTATTAACTATCGCATACTGTATTTTTTTTCTCAAGATTTTTGCATAAGTTTGAAAAAACAACAGATCACAAGTTTAGGATAAATGACTTATGAATTAAATTTTCGAAGTGGCACTAATGACAACACTCACACTGAACATAATTTCGCTTGCATAGACTGATTTTGGAGATCAACCAATAATTGCAGATGGGCTTTCTGAGGTCCCAGATAGCTTTTCTGATTTCCTTTTCTAACTTTCAGAATTTAGTAAATTAGCATATGGTCCATTGATACTTATGTGTAGACACTAGTCCCTAGAGGCAACTATTTTTAGTTTCAAATCTGGCCAAATGCAGTCCCAGAAAATTCAGAATGTGACAAACAAGAAACAGGTGTTGTAAAAAGTCAATGCTGCTAAAAATATAAACTTGCCAGAAACAAAGATACTATTCTGACATGGTTTGCACATAAGACTGGCACAGCATGTTTCAAGTACACACATATATGTCAGAAGGTGGGGGCGACATACCATATTCTGTCCCCCCTGGTTGAAAAGGTGGGGGGCATGTCCCCCTTATCTCCCACCAAATTGTGCCCATGTCCGTCTCTTCTGTCATATTTATCTTCCAGCATTTCTGCTGCCAAATTGTCTTCATGACAGAATCAGAAACGCCGCCAATTCAGGAAAAATGTTGTTCACCTTTAAGACACTCCTCGTTCCACCTCCACCATCGACCTCTGACCTTACAGGTATAGCAGCAGACATCATGAACTGGTGTCCCGTCGAGATGAGGTGCGTCGCGCTACTGCGCATGTGCACATCGCTCTACCCCGGACTTGAAGACGTCACCCGTCGAGGTGACGTGCCTCGCACAAGTGCACATGTGGAGATGATGTAACTCGCTTGAAGTGCAACTGCGCATGCGCATTTTTTTGGTTGTTTTTTCCGTCTAAGTTTTTTTTATTATTATTAATTGTATTCAGTGTATTTATAGCCTAGTAAGTAAAAAATTTTCTGTATTTTACATTAGGAACATAAATGCATGTATATTTTGCCTGTCGAAATAAGCTAACTCCAGGTTAAAAATACTTATTGTTTTATAGTGAGTAGATTTTATACATTACTACGTTCGGATGAACAATTTATACATTTACTTGCCCATCAAAATAAGCGAACTTCGTCAAGTAATTTTTTCAGCGCACACGTGCAGTTACACGAGGAACCTCATTTCGACGACACACCTCATCTCGACAGAACACCGGTTCAAGTTAATAACCAGAGCTCACCCGGGTTTACTCTCAAACTATTTCCTCGCACTATGCAGCTGAGGAAAATGATGACACACCCCAAATAGAATTCTTTACCAACGGCTGTAAATTCTCTAAGAGTCATTTTAGTGTCTAGAGTATTGTGCAAATTGACTTTTGAATGAAACCTGAAGTACAGTAGTGTTGAGAATAATAGTAGTGCTATGTGACTAAAAAGATTAATCCAGGTTTTGAGTATATTTCTTATTGTTACATGGGAAACAAGGTACCAGTAGATTCAGGAGATTCTCACAAATCCAACAATATGATATGCACACTCTTAAAGCTATGAAACTGGGCTATTAGTAAAAAAAAAAAAAGTAGAAAAGGGGGTGTTCACAGTAATAGTAGTGTGGCATTCAGTCAGTGAGTTTGTCAATTTTGTGGAACAAACAGGTGTGAATCAGGTGTCCCATATGTAAGGATGAAGCAAGCACCTGTTGAACATGCTTTCTCTTTGAAAGCCTGAGGAAAATGGGACGTTCAAGACAGTTCAGAAGAACAACGTAATTTGATTAAAAAGTTGATTGGAGAGGGGAAAACTTATACGCAAGTGCAAAAAATTATACGTTGTTCATCTGCAATGATCTCCAATGCTTTAAAATGGACAAAAAAAGCAGAGACATGTGGAAGAAAATGGAAAACAACCATCAAAATGGATAGAAGAATAACCAGAATGGCAAAGGCTCACCCATTGATCAGCTCCAGGATGATCAAAGACAGTCTGGAGTTACTTGTAAGTGCTGTGACAGAAGACGCCTGTGTGAAGCTCATTTATTTGCAAGAATC
Organism: Thalassophryne amazonica; assembly: GCF_902500255.1. Lineage (NCBI taxonomy): Eukaryota > Metazoa > Chordata > Actinopteri > Batrachoidiformes > Batrachoididae > Thalassophryne > Thalassophryne amazonica. The sequence continues at coordinate 70,200,254 of NC_047116.1, forward strand.
CCCCACAAAGTCCCTCTGTTAAATAAAAGACATGTGCAGAAGAGGTTACAATTTGCTAAAGAACACATCAACTGGCCTAAAGAGAAATGGAGGAATATTTTGTGGACCGATAGTGAAATTGTTCTTTTTGGGTCCAAGGGCCGCAGTTTGTGAGACGACCCCCAAACTCTGAATTCAAGCCACAGATCACAGTGAAGACAGTGAAGCATGGTTGTGCAAGCATCATGATATGGGCATGTTTCTCCTACTATGGTGTTGGGCCTATATATCGCATACCAGGTATCATGGATCAGTTTGGATATGTCAGAATACTTGAAGAGGTCATGTTGCCTTGTGCTGAAGAGGACATGCCCTTGAAATGGGTGTTTCAACAAGACAATGACCCCAAGCACACTAGAAAACAAGCAAAAACTTGGTTCCAAACCAACAAAATTAATGCCTCGCAGATCTGAAGAAATCATGAAAAACTGTGGTTATACAACTAAATACTAGTTTAGTGATTCACAAGATTGCTAAAAAGCAGTTTGAACATAATAGTTTTGAGTTTGTAGCGTCAACAGCAGATGCTACTATTATTATGAACACCCCCTTTTCTACTTTTTTTTTTACTAATAGCCCAATTTCATAGCCTTAAAAGTGTGCATATCATGAATGCTTGGTCTTGTTGGATTTGTGAGAATCTACTGAATATACTGGTACCTTGTTTCCCATGTAACAATAAGAAATATACTCAAAACCTGGATTAATCTTTTTAGTCACATAGCACTACTATTATTCTGAACACTACTGTACCAGCAAAAATGTTGACAGCAGTGTGTCAACTGGATCAGGGGACAGAAATTTGCTGAAAATATTTTTGCAGGAAGCTGGAAAATTTTTATGACAATCTGTAAATTTTCTTGAATACTTTCTTGGTTTATTTCTTATTTTTTCCTATTAGAAGATGTGAAATTCAGGAACATGCTCAGTTTTGGTTGAATTTTATAGTTTTCATGACCAAGAGCTGATATTTCCCTCCCACATTCAAACTTCAATATCTGCATTCAAGCACAAAGTTTTGATGAATCAAACAAAACCATCACAATTAAAATTTATCAAATTGGAGGAAAAGAAGCATTTGGGGTGACTTTTATTATTTTTCAAACAACTAGTCTGTTTACAATAAAATTCAAAAATTATGAACAGTTTAAAATGAATCAAACAAAACCATCAGAATTAAAATCTGAAACTGAATGAGAAAATGTTTTTGCGATTGCATCCAAGGACTGAGGGCAAAACAAGGACAGTTAAAACAGCAAATTGTTCTCTTGCAGAAGAAGAAAAATTTCACTCACTAACCAGTTCTGCTCTTTTGTAATGCAGCATCATATCATAGAAAGACTTTAACTTCCACATTATTTAAGGGTGATTCTTAGACTACAGGCACTTATTATGTCCTTTGATCATATTGTATGAAAAACAGAAAAAAGGGGAAATTTCACACTTTTATAGTCATCTTTACAATGAAAGTGTGTTAAGAAATTTGTTCTAGTAGTCTATGATGACTTTTTCACCTTTTTTCAGCATTATATGCAAATATTGCCCTTTTGTGCTTGTCCCACACCCAGACTTTTGATGTTCAATGATAAAATGAATGGTAAAGAAACGTTTTTTTCTAATGTTTTAAATATCTCTGAATTAAAATATCAGTAAAATAATCAAAACATAATTGGGGTATTCAATGTCATACAACTGTTGTGATTTTTTCAAACAAAATGTAGTTGTCCCACACTATTGCCGTAATTTCCACCACAACACTAATGTCCCTTTAAACAGTTTGTATGAAAGATTGTTTGGGTAGTTTCTATGGAGATAAACAGTGACATCAGAGCACATGTATATAGCGCCAAATCACAACAAACAGTTGCCCCAAGGCACTTTATATTGTAAGGCAATGGTGTGGTGGAAATACATTTACAAGGCCAATAGTGCCCGTAGTTAAAGATCACCCTTAATACTTCAGATAACACACTTTTAAGGGGACAGTTTTCAACAGCTTTTACTTCATTCAACACTGATTAAAATCTATTGGGCAAAATAAAAGAACCTTTTACAAGACTATTTGCTGCAGTTTTCACAAAATCTACACCAGTAGCTTACTCTGAACAGCAGAGCTGCATCAGACACTTTAACACCATGAGACAGTGTTAAATGCAAACTCTTCTTTTCATTAAAAATGTCATTCGTGTTGTAGATTTACTCTGCAGCACGTTTATTATTTATTCATTTTTTTAATTAGTCGCTCGACATGTAATTTAATAAGTGTGTTTTCTTCTTAAACACGCAGTCATTAAACAAACGTGGTTCAGTCACAAGACACAAAACAAAACAGAGACGTTGTTCTAAAAATTGATTTTTGAACGTGGCTCCATGTGTCTTGTGGATGTTGTGTCCAAGGGATGCAGTAAATTTTATATCTTGTGTCCAGCCTTGATTTTGCATCGGCGTCAGCATGAACTCTTCCTTCTGGACAGCACAGATACTTTTAAAACTTTACCCGAATCAGACAAGTCCAAGTTTTCTTTCTAAAGTGGTCAAATCATTTATTTCTTTGTGTCGTGAGTTTAGGAGCTTTCCTGACAGTGTGCGTGCACGTTGTGACCGCAGCCTGTGAAAAACAGCATCGCGTGTGTGAAGCTTTTACACAAAAGCTGCACTGATAAATCCGCCCTGTTGATGAACAGATAAAAGTTCTGATCAAATCCAATAAGAATTTGCCTGATAAAGGTGTCTTTTGATTCGTCAGTTGATTCACATTAAAAGTGCATCCTTTCTCTTCAGGGGGTTGACACACAGCGGCATGTGTTTAACAAAAATACGTACACAAACACACTGCTTCACCTGTTGATGAACAGATGAAAATTCTATCAAATCAAATAAGAATCCATCTGATAAAGATGTTTTTTGGTCAGTCGACTGATTCACATGTAGCACCCTTATCCACCACTCTACACTACTCATTCTTTAGAATGGGAGGGTGCTTTTTGGGTCTAATCTCCGGTTAAAGGTTTTAGGACCTTTCTCATCATGTGGTATGGAATACCCAGTGGTGGGCACAGCTAACCAAAAAATTAGCTTCGATAACAGATAATCAGCTAACTGAAAAGTTATCTTTTAGAAAGCTAAACCGATAAACCACCCAAAAACTTATTAGAAGCTACAAATAACCTCAAGTATTGTCTCCGTTACACTTACAACTACTAATAAGCTGATTTTGAGGTTTATCACCACGATTAGGCGACTACACACCCAAACTCTCTACTCAATAACAGCATTGCCGTGAGGCAGAGGTCTTGGAAAATAAAGCAGTGCTGACTTATGGTTTGGTTTATAAATAAAATTAATACTGATAGAATAACTTCAGTAATGTCAATTCTGTCATTTGTACAAAGTTAAATTATAATATATATCTTTTAATGTTGAATAATGCACTAATTCTGAAGTTGTGTAACAAACACAGACAGACGCCAAAGGGATTATGGGTAACATGTGCCTCTGCTAACACTGATCGGTTAAATAATTCATTCTATGTAAACCAACACATTAATGTGAGGTGTGTTGTGTGTTGGTGTTTACAGATAAATGGGCTTTGTAAAATATGTCTTTTTTTTTTTTAAATAAAAAATAAGGCATTTAAAAAAAAAGCCAAGTTGTAATTAGATAACCGTCTGATATAATCGGTGTCAAAATAAATAGAACACTGCCATGATCTACTGGTGCCCAGATGCTCAGTACTTAAAGCCTGGTACACATGGCAGGATAATTAGACCGATATCGGACCCGATATTCCCCTTCCAACAATCTTAAGGACGCTCTGACAATCGTGATGACGCTAATGATAATCTTATCAGATATTCCTGCCATGTGTGGTGTATTAAGAGCGCTCTGATCTGCTCAGAAGGACGTCAGGAGCGCTCCGATCGCAAATCAGGGATATTGCAGCGTGTGCAGTGTCCTCTGACCACAAATGAGCACGCAGCCAGCTGAATGTGACATGTAGCCAATCAGAAAGCGAGGTGACGGACGTACGGAGCGGAAAACAAAATCAAAACAGCTGTTCTGACTTACCAGAAAGTCCGGTGGTCGTGCTGTATCCACTCCTTTAAAGAACGCCTGTTGTGTGGGCCACCAGAAGAGGTGGTACTGCTGGCCCACCACCAGAGGGCGCCCTGCCTGAAGTGCGGGCTTCAAGCACGAGAGGGCGCTGCCGCCACGGACACAGCCGGGAGTGACAGCTGTTACTCATTACTTCCTGACAGCTGTCACTCATTCTTCATCATCTCACTCCATAAAACCCAGACGTCATCTCCACCTCATCGCCGAGATATCGTACTTCATTGAAGGTAATATCCTCAGCCGTTTGTGTTACAATATATCTGTATATTGTGAGTGTTTGCAGGAGTACCGGTTCCTCTTTCTGTGGAAGCTGAGTGAGTGCAGGACGGCACTCTTTTCCCCTGAGGAATCACTGCGGTACTCATCACATATTGAGTGAGAGGTGGAGGTGGCATTCCCACCGTTGTTGTTACTGGGTGTACACACACCCACACTTGACTGTCTTTGTTCTCGCCAGCAGTACCAGATCCGACAGTCGGAGACGGTGATCACCTGGGAATTCGGGACTTGGCGGCTCCAGTATTCACCAGGTTCGGTGGTGGCGGAAATCGTGTGGTTCCGGCCCTTCTCAGGACAGACGTCTTCTATCCTCGAGCCTGCCCACACGTCACCTTTGTAATTTGACTGTAATCATATTCTGAGATTGTCTGTATATTCGTTGTGCACATTTCACAACATTAAATTGTTACTTTTTGGCTCATCTATTGACTGTTCATTTGCACCCCCTGTTGTGGGTCCGTGTCACTACACTTTTACAACAGGATATCTCAGCCAGCGTCATGGACTCCAAGGGGCGTCACCCGGCTGTTAAACGACCAGTGGGAGAGCAGGGAGCGCAGGCGTCTGCAGGAGGCGTGATTGGTGAGCTACAGCACATTCTCACCGCCTTTACGGCTCGGTTGGATCAAATGACTGAGCAAAACACCCTCCTGAACCGCAGGGTGGAGGCTCTCTCCGCACAGATGGCGGCGAGCGCTCAGGGCGCTGCTGCAGCTCGTCCTCCTGTCGACCCTGTGCAGGATATGAACGTTCCAGTGGTGGTTCAACAACCCCTCCCACCATCCCCTGAAGCATACATAAGGCCTCCTGAGCCGTACGGAGGTTGTGTGGAGACGTGCGCGGACTTTCTTATGCAGTGTTCGCTCGTCTTCGCACAATGTCCCGTCATGTACGCATCAGATGCTAGTAAAATAGCTTATGTGATTGCTCTGCTTCGGGGTAAAGCACGCGCCTGGGCTACGGCGCTCTGGGAACAGGACTCACGGTTGTTATCAGCATACACTGGGTTTGTGGGGGAGTTCAGAACAGTGTTTGATCACCCTAACAGAGGAGAGACCGCTTCAACTGTGCTGCTGTCAATGAGACAGGGACGCGAGAGCGCAGCCGCTTATGCAGTCAACTTCCGCATCGCGGCTGCGAGGTCCGGCTGGAATAACGTTGCGCTCCGCGCCGCCTTCATAAACGGACTGTCGTTGGTTCTGAAGAAGCAGCTGGTAGCTAAGGAGGAACCGCGGGATTTAGATGGGCTTATCAATCTCGTTATACGGTTAGACAATCGGTTGGAGGAACGCCGTCGCGAGCGAGGCGAAGGACGTGACCGGATACGCGCCGCCCCTCTCCCTTCCGGGTTTGAAAAGGGGCCGCCCTCCCCACGCTCCACAGCCGCAGCGCTTTGTGGGGCAACAGCTCCCCCTGCTGACGTTGTTAGGGAAACGCACAGGGCCAAAATGAGGAGCTGATCCGCGGGGAGTGTTCTCTGCAGCTCAAAGGAGCACATACAGAAAAACTGCCCCAAACGGCCAAAACGACAACACTCGCCCTTAGAGACTGGGCTAAGGGGGGGTCAAAACATTCAAGTGAGACACACACAGATTGCCACACGACTTCCAGTCACAATCCTGAGCGGGGATTTAACCCTTCAAGCCCCAGCACTGGTGGACACGGGGTCAGAAGGGAATCTGCTAGACAGCAGATGGGCAAGGGAGGTAGGGCTCCCTCTGGTGGCGCTTCCTTCGCCATTGCAGGTGCGGGCACTAGATGGCACCCTCCTCCCTTTACTCACACACAAGACACAACCAGTAACTCTGGTGGTGTCTGGAAACCATCGGGAGGAGATTGAGTTTTTTGTAACTCCTTCTACCTCCCGCGTGATTTTGGGCATCCCATGGATGTTGAAGCACAATCCCCGGATTGATTGGCCATCTCGGGTGGTGGTTCAGTGGAGCGAAACCTGCCATCGGGTGTGTTTAGGATCCTCGGTTCCTCCCGGTTTACAGGCTAAGGAGGAGGTCAAAGTCCCTCCCATCTGACGGCAGTGCCGGTTGAGTACCACGATCTTGCTGACGTCTTCAGCAAGGATCTGGCACTCACCCTTCCCCCGCACCGTCCGTACGATTGTGCCATTGATTTGGTTCCAGGCGCTGAGTTCCCGTCCAGCAGGCTGTACAACCTCTCACGACCTGAGCGCGAATCAATGGAGACCTACATCCGGGACTCATTAGCTGCCGGGCTGATCCAGAACTCCACCTCCCCGATGGGGGCAGGTTTCTTCTTTGTGGGCAAGAAAGATGGCGGACTCCGTCCATGCATTGATTACCGGGGGCTGAATGAGATTACGGTTCACAATCGATACCCGTTGCCATTGTTGGATTCCGTGTTCACCCCCCTGCATGGAGCCAAAATCTTTACTAAGCTGGATCTTAGAAATGCGTATCACCTGGTTCGGATCCGGAAGGGAGACGAATGGAAGACGGCATTTAACACCCCGTTAGGTCACTTTGAGTACCTGGTCATGCCGTTCGGCCTCACCAACGCCCCCGCGACGTTCCAAGCCTTGGTTAACGACGTCTTGCGGGACTTCCTGCACCGATTCGTCTTCGTATATCTGGACGATATTCTCATCTTTTCTCCGGATCCTGAGACCCATGTCCAGCATGTACGTCAGGTCCTGCAGCGGTTGTTAGAGAACCGACTGTTTGTATAGGGCGAGAAGTGCGAGTTTCACCGCACGTCTTTGTCCTTCCTGGGGTTTATCATCTCCTCTAACTCCGTCGCCCCTGATCCGGCCAAGGTTGCGGCGGTGAGAGATTGGCCCCAACAAACAAGCCGTAGGAAGCTGCAACAGTTCCTCGGCTTCGCTAATTTCTATAGGAGGTTCATTAAGGGCTACAGTCAGGTAGTTAGCCCCCTGACAGCCCTGACCTCTCCAAAAGTCCCCTTCACCTGGTCGGATCGGTGCGAAGCCGCGTTCAAGGAGTTGAAACGACGGTTCTCTACTGTGCCAGTTTTGGTGCAGCCCGACCCTAGCCGCCAGTTCATGGTTGAAGTGGACGCCTCTGACTCAGGGATAGGAGCCGTGCTGTCCCAGAGCGGAGAGACCGATAAGGTTCTTCACCCGTGTGCCTACTTTTCACGCAGGTTGACCCCGGCTGAACGGAACTATGACGTCGGCAATCGAGAACTCCTTGCGGTGAAAGAGGCTCTTGAGGAGTGGAGACACCTGTTGGAGGGAGCGTCTGTGCCGTTCACGGTTTTCACTGACCATCGGAACCTGGAGTATATCAGGACCGCCAAGCGGCTGAACCCCAGGCAAGCCCGCTGGTCACTGTTCTTCGGGCGTTTTGACTTCCGGATCACCTATCGCCCCGGGACCAAGAACCAAAGGTCGGATGCCTTGTCCCGGGTACACGAAGAGGAGGTCAAAACTGCACTGTCGGATCCACCGGAGCCCATCCTGCCGGAGTCCACTATCGTGGCCACCCTCACCTGGGACGTGGAGAAGACCGTCCGGGAGGCCCTGGCACGGAGCCCGGACCCAGGAACAGGTCCGAAGAACCGTTTATACATCCCACCAGAGGCCAGAGCTGCAGTCTTGGACTTCTGTCACGGTTCCAAGCTCTCCTGTCATCCAGGGGTGCGAAGGACCGTGGCAGTTGTCCGGCAGCGCTTCTGGTGGGCGTCTATGGAGGCCGACGTCCGGGAGTATATCCAGGCCTGCACCACCTGTGCCAGGGGCAAGGCAGACCATAAAAGGTCCCAAGGACTTCTCCAGCCATTACCGGTGCCTCATCGCCCCTGGTCCCACATCGGCCTGGATTTCGTCACGGGCCTCCCGCCGTCCCAGGGCAACACCACCATCTTCACGATAGTGGACCGATTCTCCAAGGCGGCCCACTTTGTGGCCCTCCCGAAGCTCCCAACAGCCCAGGAGACAGCAGACCTCCTGGTCCACCACGTCGTCCGTCTGCATGGGATACCCATCGACATCGTCTCTGACCGTGGTCCCCAGTTCTCCTCACACGTCTGGAGGAGCTTCTGCAGGGAACTGGGGGCCACCGTGAGCCTCTCGTCCGGGTACCATCCACAGACGAACGGACAGGCAGAGCGGGCCAACCAGGAACTGGAACAGACCCTCCGCTGCGTAACAGCCGCGCACCCGACGTCCTGGAGTAACCATCTGGCCTGGATCGAGTATGCGCATAACAGCCAGGTGTCTTCTGCCACCGGCCTCTCCCCATTTGAGGTGTGTTTGGGGTACCAGCCCCCATTATTTCCCGTGGTGGAGGGAGAGGTCGGTGTGCCCTCGGTCCGGGCCCATCTTCGGGGGTGCCGTTGGGTGTGGCGCACCGCCCGTTCTGCCTTGTTGAAAGCCCGGACGAGGGCCAAGACCCATGCAGACCGCCGGCGGTCCCCGGCCCCTGCATACCAGCCAGGGCAGGAGGTGTGGTTGTCAACGAAGGACATCCCCCTGCAAGTACAGTCTCCAAAATTGATTGACAGGTTCATCGGCCCCTTCCATATCCTCAAAGTCCTCAGTCCGGCCGCAGTGAAGCTCCAGCTCCCAGCTTCACTGCGGGTCCACCCGGTTTTCCATGTTTCCAGGATCAAACCTCACCACACCTTACCCCTCTGTGCTCCCGGTCCGGCGCCGCCTCCTGCGCGGATCATTGACGGGGAGCCGGCTTGCACAGTGCGCCGGCTCCTGGACATCCGTCGAATGGGCCGGGGGTTCCAATATCTGGTGGACTGGGAGGGGTATGGACCCGAAGAACGCTCCTGGATGAAGAGGAGCTTCATCCTGGATCCGGCCCTCCTGGCCGACTTCTACCGCCGACACCCCGACAAACCTGGTCGGGCGCCAGGAGGCGCCCGTTGAGGGGGGGGGGTCCTGTTGTGTCGGCCGCCAGAAGAGGTGGTACTGCTGGCCCACCACCAGAGGGCGCCCTGCCTGAAGTGCGGGCTTCAGGCACGAGAGGGCGCTGCCGCCACGGACACAGCCGGGAGTGACAGCTGTTACTCATTACTTCCTGACAGCTGTCACTCATTCTTCATCATCTCACTCCATAAAACCCAGACGTCATCTCCACCTCATCGCCGAGATATCGTACTTCATTGAAGGTAATATCCTCAGCCGTTTTGTGTTACAATATATCTGTATATTGTGAGTGTTTGCAGGAGTACCGGTTCCTCTTTCTGTGGAAGCTGAGTGGGTGCAGGACGGCACTCTTTTCCCCTGAGGAATCACTGCGGTACTCATCACATATTGAGTGAGAGGTGGAGGTGGCATTCCCACCGTTGTTGTTACTGGGTGTACACACACCCACACTTGACTGTCTTTGTTCTCGCCAGCAGTACCAGATCCGACAGTCGGAGACGGTGATCACCTGGGAATTCGGGACTTGGCGGCTCCAGTATTCACCAGGTTCGGTGGTGGCGGAAATCGTGTGGTTCCGGCCCTTCTCAGGACAGACGTCTTCTATCCTCGAGCCTGCCCACACGTCACCTTTGTAATTTGACTGTAATCATATTCTGAGATTGTCTGTATATTCGTTGTGCACATTTCACAACATTAAATTGTTACTTTTTGGCTCATCTATTGACCGTTCATTTGCGCCCCCTGTTGTGGGTCCGTGTCACTACACTTTCACAACAACGCCTTTTCTTTTTGTTTTTTCCTCAGTCCACAAAGTATCTCCGTTTGTTTACTCTGAAGTCATGTTTAATCTCGAGAGATTTTGCGACATTTCCTGTCTGAGCTGAGAATGTTCGTGTGTGAAATCTGTTCATGTGTGGTGTTGTTGTCCTTACCATGTGGCTGAACACCACACACTGTACGACCAGACCTGTTAGATCTATAAATTTTTTTTTTTTTTTTTTATCTTAACGCGTGTGGTCTCTCAGGTTTTGGAAACCTAGAGATAATTTTAAAATCCTGTCATGAGAACCAGGCTTTAGGGCAAATACTGCCATGAACACTACTGGCCAGTAGATGGCAGCAGAGACGGTGAAAACTTGCCAAAACAAAATTCCAGATAATTTGTGTCTGCTACATTTAAGATGTGTGGAATTTAATAAACGCAAACTGAATTTCAGACATTTTATATATATTACTCTTGAACAAAGATGACAGACAGTGTCTGACATAAGCAGGACTCTAAATAGCAAACAGGAATCGATTGCAATGATTCCAACTGAAAATAATGCAGAAGGAACCTGAGCTTCTTCTGGCATTTTTTACATAAACAATAACAACGTTTATAAACCCAGAGAATATATTCACGAGAGTTTTAGACACAATATACAAAGAGTTTTAATGCTGTTGCCCATGTGGAGCCTGATCAGAGCGTCTCAAATGCATTTCTTCTGTCGTGAATGTACTGACATTACCCATAATGCACTGCTGGGCACAGCATCTCCACACTAAAACCTTCAAAATTACTGCATTACTTTAAAACTAAAACATATCTGATATTTTCACTTTATAAAACTTCAGACGTGACATTAATTTAAATAACTTGTCTGAAATTAGTTTGGTTAAAATTTTAACCATAACTTAAAATTGTATGCCTCTGGATGACTTGGGTGATATTGCCAGCATATCAGTATGGGGTCAAAAGGAATGAGCATTTTCCTTTTCTGTGACCAGTTCTCCTTTGCTTGCAGAGGATAGTTTCGTTTAGAACCAGCTCACCTCTGTTTATGGAGGATAGAACTGCACATCTACTATAAAACATTTAACGGCTAGGTACTCAACTGATTTTAGATTTCATGAATGTTTGTAACTATTCAGCTTTGTTTACATCTGCAAAAATATGTTAGCGGTCTAAAAATTATCGGACCAAAACTTATCGGAAGATAATTAGTCCGATAATCAATCAATCAATCAATTTTTTATATAGCGCCAAATCACAACAAACAGTTGCCCCAAGGCGCTTTATATTGTAAGGCAAGGCCATACAATAATTATGTAAAACCCCAACGGTCAAAACGACCCCCTGTGAGCAAGCACTTGGCTACAGTGGGAAGGAAAAACTCCCTTTTAACAGGAAGAAACCTCCAGCAGAACCAGGCTCAGGGAGGGGCAGTCTTCTGCTGGGACTGGTTGGGGCTGAGGGAGAGAACCAGGAAAAAGACATGCTGTGGAGGGGAGCAGAGATCGATCACTAATGATTAAATGCAGAGTGGTGCATATAGAGCAAAAAGAGAAAGAAACAGTGCATCATGGGAACCCCCCAGCAGTCTACGTCTATAGCAGCATAACTAAGGGATGGTTCAGGGTCACCTGATCCAGCCCTAACTATAAGCTTTAGCAAAAAGGAAAGTTTTAAGCCTAATCTTAAAAGTAGAGAGGGTGTCTGTCTCCCTGATCTGAATTGGGAGCTGGTTCCACAGGAGAGGAGCCTGAAAGCTGAAGGCTCTGCCTCCCATTCTACTCTTACAAACCCTAGGAACTACAAGTAAGCCTGCAGTCTGAGAGCGAAGCGCTCTATTGGGGTGATATGGTACTACGAGGTCCCTAAGATAAGATGGGACCTGATTATTCAAAACCTTATAAGTAAGAAGAAGAATTTTAAATTCTATTCTAGAATTAACAGGAAGCCAATGAAGAGAGGCCAATATGGGTGAGATATGCTCTCTCCTTCTAGTCCACGTCAGTACTCTAGCTGCAGCATTTTGAATTAACTGAAGGCTTTTTAGGGAACTTTTAGGACAACCTGATAATAATGAATTACAATAGTCCAGCCTAGAGGAAATAAATGCATGAATTAGTTTTTCAGCATCACTCTGAGACAAGACCTTTCTGATTTTAGAGATATTGCATAAATGCAAAAAAGCAGTCCTACATATTTGTTTAATATGCGCTTTGAATTACATATCCTGATCAAAAATGACTCCAATATTTCTCACAGTATTACTAGAGGTCAGGGTAATGCCATCCAGAGTAAGGATCTGGTTAGACACCATGTTTCTAAGATTTGTGGGGCCAAGTACAATAACTTCAGTTTTATCCGAGTTTAAAAGCAGGAAATTAGAGGTCATCCATATCTTTATGTCTGTAAGACAATCCTGCAGTTTAGCTAATTGGTGTGTGTCCTCTGGCTTCATGGATAGATAAAGCTGGGTATCATCTGCGTAACAATGAAAATTTAAGCAATACCGTCTAATAATACTGCCTAAGGGAAGCATGTATAAAGTGAATAAAATTGGTCCTAGCACAGAACCTTGTGGAACTCCATAATTAACTTTAGTCTGTGAAGAAGATTCCCCATTTACATGAACAAATTGTAATCTATTAGACAAATATGATTCAAACCACCGCAGCACAGTGCCTTTAATACCTATGGCATGCTCTAATCTCTGTAATAAAATTTTATGGTCAACAGTATCAAAAGCAGCACTGAGGTCTAACAGAACAAGCACAGAGATGAGTCCACTGTCCGAGGCCATAAGAAGATCATTTGTAACCTTCACTAATGCTGTTTCTGTACTATGATGAATTCTAAAACCTGACTGAAACTCTTCAAATAGACCATTCCTCTGCAGATGATCAGTTAGCTGTTTTACAACTACCCTTTCAAGAATTTTTGAGAGAAAAGGAAGGTTGGTGAATGGTTTTCACAGTTATCTGAAAAGCTAATCCAACAATGAAAACATTAGCTTTGATAATTATCGGTTAGGGCCTACTTCAAAAATAATGAAGCCTAACTGCTGATTTGCATTGCATTTGTCATGAACAAGCCATTATTTTATTTAGCACCATCCAGATTTATCTGTGAGTTGCCTAGTCTCTTTGACAGGTACTGAAAATTTCATGGAAAAATTCCGCACGGTTCCAGAGATATGCATGAAATTTACCCCAAAAATAGCACTTTATTCAGCAATTGTGTGACATTGATATTTAGCATTATCATTTAAAGTTGAATGTTAAAGAAATAACCTTGTATTTTGTCAGTTTGTTTGTGCTTCATACTAACACTGTTGTGTGTTGGGGGGTGTGGCTGGATGTTTTGGTGTTCTTTTCTTTTCTTTGCTCCTCAGGTGGCATGGAAACTGATTTGTCTGTGGAGAAGGTGCTGGCTGAAGAATCCTCACCCTCATCAACATCATGTGAAGCACCTGTGACTGGTGCTCACATGCAACCTTAAAGACTTTCAGCTGAAGCAGATAATTGGATGGCGTTCTGCTTTTAAGGCATGTGTGATTCAAGCAGAACTGCCGGGAACTCGACCTTGTGATGTTCGTTTGTGAGACGCTGAGGACCGCACCTGGGTTTGACACATCGAGCCCGTGAAGCAAGGAAGGGTGAGGACACATGCTGTCAGCACACATTAAAGGTAATTAAGTATTTGACTAATTGTTGATAGTAACTTGGTGTTTTGTTACATAGTATACTTGAATTGTGATGAGAATTGTGCAGCTTGCTTCTCACTGCTGTGGCGTGCAGGATAAGTGATCCTCCACCTGTTGTGAGAAGCTGCTCATTTGCATAAAGATAAAAAGTACAGACCTGAATGTGTTGCTGATAGCGTGTGTCTTTTGAAAGATATTGTTGTAACTGCTGACTTACCTCACATCTTCTTTGCTTCACAGAGAGTCAGACTGTCGTGTCCACCTGGGGGGTGTTTGTCTGGTGGTAGTGGGTCCAGGAGCGCCGGACTTCTCTCCTTGCGGGCGCTGGAGAGCGTGCCAGCAGTCACTCCTCCAGAAGGATGTTGGTTTTGGTTCTGTACATTTTATTTAGGCACAGGTGAAAAATAAATTGTTTTTGTTGTTGGAACCGCTTTCTGGTTATTTTTAGCGCTGGGTTCTGTCTGACGCAGGTTGTCTTCTCAATCCGCGTCGACACATAACAGTGCTAAAAATAACCAGAAAGCGGTTCCAACAACAAAAACAATTTATTTTTCACCTGTGCCTAATAAAATGTACAAAACCAAAACCAACGTCCTTCTGGAGGAGTGACTGCTGGCACGCTCTCCAGCGCCCGCAAGGAGAGAAGTCCGGCGCTCCTGGACCCACTACCACCAGACAAACACCCCCCAGGTGGACACGACAGTCTGACTCTCTGTGAAGCAAAGAAGATGTGAGGTAAGTCAGCAGTTACAACAATATCTTTCAAAAGACACACGCTATCAGCAACACATTCAGGTCTGTACTTTTTATCTTTATGCAAATGAGCAGCTTCTCATAACAGGTGGAGGATCACTTATCCTGCACGCCACAGCAGTGAGAAGCAAGCTGCACAATTCTCATCACAATTCAAGTATACTATGTAACAAAACACCAAGTTACTATCAACAATTAGTCAAATACTTAATTACCTTTAATGTGTGGTGACAGCATGTGTCCTCACCCTTCCTTGCTTCACGGGCTCGATGTGTCAAACCCAGGTGCGGTCCTCAGCGTCTCACAAACGAACATCACAAGGTCGAGTTCCCGGCAGTTCTGCTTGAATCACACATGCCTTAAAAGCAGAACGCCATCCAATTATCTGCTTCAGCTGAAAGTCTTTAAGGTTGCATGTGAGCACCAGTCACAGGTGCTTCACATGATGTTGATGAGGGTGAGGATTCTTCAGCCAGCACCTTCTCCACAGACAAATCAGTTTCCATGCCACCTGAGGAGCAAAGAAAAGAAAAGAACACCAAAACATCCAGCCACACCCCCCAACACACAACAGTACCCCCCCATCAACGGGAAGCCTCCCGGCGACCGAACAGACCAGGCCCGAGAACAGCACCTCCCTCCGGGGTCCACGTCAGGAAGTAGACAGCACCACGCTCCCAAGGTCCACCACAGACAGCAGGACAGGCACCGCAGCTGGAAGGCCGGCTGGAATCAACAAAAGCCCCAAAACATACCCCAATACACTCCAACACACAGAAAAAAACATAAAACCCACCCAAAACCTCCCCAGGGGACCGTCCCATCAAACCCCGGGAAGAAAAGAAAAACTCCCAAACACCAAAACCCAACACAGCCCCACAAACACAATACAAACAGAAATGCATAAAAGAAAAATAACAAACAACCCCCCCAGAATGACCTGCAGAGTCCAACCCCCCCCCCAGAAGGCCTTCATCGCCAGTTCCAGGAGGAACAGCCAGAACCATGATCCCACACAGGTCCCCAGGTATACATGGAGCAAAACGGCGCCCCCCAGGGGACCGTACCATCAACCCCAGGAGGTACCCTCCCCACAACCCCGGAACCCCAGACCCGGTCACACTTGGCCAGTTGGCCCCAAGCCAATTCCCCCTCAGAGGACCGTCCCATCAACCCTGGAGGTGGAACCCGGAAGGAAACAGAACAAAATCAAACATCAACCCCCGGAGGACTACCAAAAACAACCCCGGGGGGATATAAAATGACTGTAAACCTTGTTACCCTCCCCGGCACCTCGAAAGACCCCAGGTCCCTCCCAGAGCCTTCGGCGGCTCAATTTTGGCGAACGGCTCAAAATATCAAGCCGGAGAAGGGAACAGAAAAAAAACTAACCCAGCTCCAACCGCAAGGCGCAGCAGAGAACCGGAAATACGTCCGGTGCCCCAACTCGATCATACCCCAGCCTCTCGGGAAGGGTGGAACTACCGAAATGGCGAACGGCAACAGATCGGCCCACCCCTCCGACTGAGGTAAGTCTCCGCTGCACCACACCCCGGCAACACCAATGACGAACGGTACAAAGGCTCACCGAGGCTGGAGTGCAACCGGGCCCTAACCAAACCAAAAAAAACGCCTCTAACACCCCCCCCCCCCCTAGGTGCAGAGGTCTTCTGAGAATGCTCAGCGTGACCAACCTGCACCACCCCACCACCCACAAGACAAACGGTCTTGGGGCAAGTGAGGTTGGGGTTAGGGATGTAGAGAAATAAAAAACAACAAAATAAAACGACCCAACAACCCAAACAGAAAATACCTAAAAACACACAAAAAATTAATAATGACGTGAGCTCAGGCGGACTTCCAACCGCCTAACAGTCACTCCACCAGATACGCCCCTGACTCCCCATACAATTATAACCCCTATTTAAGGAAAAAAACATTTACCCGTGCTAGATTTTTTTTTTTTTATGTGTGTTATGTTGCCTGTCCCGGAACACTTGGAGACACGTCACCATTATTTCTCTTGACGTTTACATGTCGGGGCAATACAGTAATCTCTGCTTGTCCGAGCTGCATGGGCTCGTCAACAGGAGGAGCCAGAGGTCCCGTCGGAGGAGCCTCAGTGGGGCGAAGAAGAGGCGGCCCAGATCTGTGTCGGGGAAAGCCCCGAGACGAAAAAACCCGCTCTGATGGGCGTCCTCTCTTGCGTCCACGCTCCTTCATCCGATCATCTAGACGAATCACCAACGATATTAGCTCATCTAATTCGTTTGGCTCGTCACGGACTACCAGCTCGTCTTTCAGTGACTCACCCAACCCATCTACAAATACGCCTCGTAAAACTGCGGCATTCCAACCTGTGGGTGACGGAGTTATCGGCATCGGTATCGATAGTGCCGCAGCTGGAGCAGCAGGAAGCAGAACGGCTTGCGCTGCAAGCTCCGTAACACGGGCGTCTGTTTGTTTAATTTGGTTTGCGAGATGCTGTAATTGCTCCCGTATGTTCTCCAAGTGTTCTTGAACTTTTTCGACAAAAGGAACCGCTTCTGCCGCTGGGTCCATTATGGAATGGCCGGGAACTACTGTTATGTGTCGACGCGGATTGAGGAGCGAACCTGCGTCAGACAGAACCCAGCGCTAAAAATAACCAGAAAGCGGTTCCAACAACAAAAACAATTTATTTTTCACCTGTGCCTAAATAAAATGTACAAAACCAAAACCAACGTCCTTCTGGAGGAGTGACTGCTGGCACGCTCTCCAGCGCCCGCAAGGAGAGAAGTCCGACGCTCCTGGACCCACTACCACCAGACAAACACCCCCCAGGTGGACACGACAGTCTGACTCTCTGTGAAGCAAAGAAGATGTGAGGTAAGTCAGCAGTTACAACAATATCTTTCAAAAGACACACGCTATCAGCAACACATTCAGGTCTGTACTTTTTATCTTTATGCAAATGAGCAGCTTCTCACAACAGGTGGAGGATCACTTATCCTGCACGCCACAGCAGTGAGAAGCAAGCTGCACAATTCTCATCACAATTCAAGTATACTATGTAACAAAACACCAAGTTACTATCAACAATTAGTCAAATACTTAATTACCTTTAATGTGTGCTGACAGCATGTGTCCTCACCCTTCCTTGCTTCACGGGCTTGATGTGTCAAACCCAGGTGCGGTCCTCAGCGTCTCACAAACGAACATCACAAGGTCGAGTTCCCGGCAGTTCTGCTTGAATCACACATGCCTTAAAAGCAGAACGCCATCCAATTATCTGCTTCAGCTGAAAGTCTTTAAGGTTGCATGTGAGCACCAGTCACAGGTGCTTCACATGATGTTGATGAGAGTGAGGATTCTTCAGCCAGCACCTTCTCCACAGACAAATCAGTTTCCATGCCACCTGAGGAGCAAAGAAAAGAAAAGAACACCAAAACATCCAGCCACACACCCCAACACACAACAAACACACAGTAATACATTTTTGTAAAGATAGAAATCTCATTTCCTAGAAATAACATGTTTCTAAAGCAAGGTAAAACTGTCAAAAGCGTAATTCTGAGAATAAGTCCTTGATTTATTTGTGTCAAAACCTTAGCTATATCTCCTACTCTGCTTCAATAATACCAGGAACTAATGGACAGAATTTCTTTGTTTCAGGCTTCTGCAGACTAAAGAAGATACCTCCAACTGTTGTCGCAAGCGTTACGCTCTAGCACATTATAGTATATATGCACTGATAATTCCTAGAAATGACTGAAATGAGACCAACAGAAATATTGAAACGCTGATATATAACCATACCTAAAATTACATTTCACAAAAAAGACCACTTTTAAATTTTGATGTTATCTCACACTTTGACTTCATTATTTTTGAACTAGGCCTTAGTGGATTAGCGGAACTGTGTCCACCACTGGGAATACCCTCCTAGTGAGTGAATGTAAATGCAGCGAAGGATGCAACAATGGTTGCAAACAAATAACATATATAATATTTAAGTTTAACACAGAAGAAAATAAGCACAACAAACCAAATCCCACAAGTCCCACGTTTGCTAAAATGCAAACAAATTCCAACCATAAAAACAACCCACAATTAAATCTCCACTCCTAAAATGCACAAAACCCGTTTTTCTGACTCCCCTCGAACACAACACAATCCGGGCCCACGCACACACATTCACACATTTCTGTCTGCTACTCACACCTCCCAGCGAGAGACACCGTATGAAACCAAACGTGGATAGCCACGCAAACCAGTCCTCGGAAACACGGAAACCCCGCCTCACTCACACTCCACCAATCACTCAATCTCAATCTTCTAATCAAACCATCATTGCAGATAGCAAAACGCTATCCATCCCGTGTATAACATCTGACATTGATGCAAACAGTCAATTTACATAAACAAGAAAAAATACACACATTTCCCTCCTTCATACTCAGATTTTGCCCTGGGCTACATCCTCTCCTTGCTGAAAAAATTGATGTCCCCATCAATTCACCGGGTAATAACCCAAAATGACCCGGTTATCCCAAACCTTCTTCACCACATTGAGGACATAATGCCATAGGGTGACACCACAAGGTTTTACAAGAACTTTCCTGGAGGTCTCGATAGATTCCACTTCTGACCCTGGCTGAGAACAGTCACTGGCTGATGCAATGGTTTCCTCAACTCCTCATAACCCAAACGAACTATGGGATAGAGAACCCAGCTTCTGTCTCTACTTCAGAAGGTGAGTCCAACCTGGCTTCCCCTTTATCCCCTTCGGGACTAACCTGGGAAGGCGACTCTACCGCTCCGCTAGAGTCTACCGTTGGCTCAACCACATCAGAAACCATACTACCTGGGTCAGAAACCTGCACAGGATCACATACATCAGTAGACTGAGATAATCATGCGAGCAAATCCGGGTGGGTCGCCACCTCGATACTGCCTCATACTCGGACTCAGAGGACCCGTCCTCTCTATCCATAACATTGTTTTGGGTGCAGTTGTAAGCATGCACTAAATGACTGATGAGCTGACTCCATTTCCTCCAATACCGAGGCTCCAAGGTTCCCAACATTGACAATGTATGATTGAATCTGTCGGGCTGTGGATCTCCCTGCGGATGGTATGGACTAGTTTGCGACTTACGGACCCCAAGCATCCTCAGCAGATCCTTCATCAACCTACTCTCAAAATCCCTCCCTTGATCGGAATGAATGCGAGCAAGAAGACCATAATGCAAAAAAATACTCGCACAAGTTTTTGCCATGGTATCTGCTGTCTGATCCTTTGTGAGAAAAGCTTGCGCGTACCGGGTAAAATGATCCATCACAACCAAGATGTTAGCATAACCTTGATAATCAGGTTCGAGGGACAGGAAATCTAGGACCAGTCTAGCCAATCCCAGGCTAACTTTCTGTAGGATAGTTGTGAAGTTTTTATTCTCCTTTAATTTAGTCAGTTTTGGATGCTCTTTCATGTCCATTTTCTTTGTTTCCTCTATCTCATTTGCCAATTCCTCTTCTAATTCCCACTGTTCTGGGTGCACCTGTCTACTGTTTTGTGGATGAGCTGGTGAATGACTCGTTTTTTGTTGGTGTGGTGTTTGACTCCTATTGTGTTGTGGGGCTGTTTGACTGCTACTTCTTTGGTGTGAGAGGCTGGCTTGGTCTGTTATTGGATGCATGTTTTCAGAGGACAGTCATTTCTAGGTGGTCCAATGGGTTGTGTCAGAGAGCAGATGTCGTCCCTGACCATTTATCCAACCTCGTGTTGCATCACTTGTATTTCGCCATCCGTGAAGTGTTATGTGCGATAAAGTTGTGCCTTTGGGTGGTGAGTTGCCCTCTTGGTATATGTCTTTTTTTGGGGGGCAATGGTGGTGGTCTAGCCAATCCCAGGTTAACTTTCTGTAGTATACTTTCGAACTTTTTATTATGCACCGTGAGGCGTGGCATATAGCATCCGGGTTGTCCGTCCGTCCGCAATTTGTTCGCCGTAACGTAGCTCGGCACCTATTGCTCGCAAAAACTTCATATTTGGTGGGTACATGCCTTGGAGGAGTACTTCGCATGGGTTCGAAAGCCGGTGACCTTGACCTACTTTTCAAGGTCACCAGTGGTGACAAATGTCAAATCCTTCACCGCAACGTAGATTTGCGCCTATTGCTCGCAGAAACTTTATATTTGGTGGGTATTTGCTGTGGAGGAGTACTTCATATGGGTTAGAAGGCTGGGGACTTTGACCTACTTTTCAAGGTCACCAATGGTCACAACTGTCAAATCCTTCACCACAACATTGCTCAGCACCCATTGCTCGCAGAAAGTTCGTATTTGGTGGGTACATACTTTGGAGGAGTACGTCGCATGGGTTTGAAGGCCGGTGACCTTGACCTACTTTCCAAGGTCACAAATGGGCACAACTGCAAAATCCTTTGCCGCAACGTAGCTCAGCACCTATTGCTCACAGAAACTTCATATTTGATGGGTACATGCCTTGGAGGAGTACTTTGCATGGGTTCGAAGGTCGGTGGCCTTGTCCTACTTTTTAAGGTCACCAATGGTCACAACTGTCAAATCCTTCGCCTGAAATTTGTTTGCCGCAATGTACCTCGGCACCTATTGCTTGCAAAAACTTCATATTTGGTGGGTACATGCCTTGGAGTACTTCGCATGGGTTCAAAAGCCGGTGACCTTGACGTACTTTAAAAAAAAATTACCAAAAGTTGCATTTGTTCGAAGGCTACTGACTTTTTATGGTCACTGTTGGCCACATCCACTAAATAAATATAATGTCAATCTCCAATTTTTCCACTGTGTATCCCAGTTTACATCAAACACATGAGGGTTCAACCAAATACCTAACCCACACATGTACATATTACTGCACTTTACATGGAAAACAGTACTGTGCACGGGGCATTTCGTGACGAATGTCTCTAGTTATTCCTCCTTCAATTTAGTCAGTTTTGGATGCTCTTTCATGTTCATTGTCCTTGTTTCCTCAATCTTATTTGCCAATTTGTCTAATTCACATCTGTATATTTTTTTGTGGTTGAGGTGGTGAATGACTCCTAATCTGTTGGGTGAGCAGATGACTCCTTTTTTTGGGGGGGGGGGGGGTGTCAGTGCCCGACTCCTAATTTATTCGGGTAGTGTTTGTCTCCTACTTCTCCTTTTGTTTGAGAGACTGGCTTGCTTTGGTGTTCTTTGCTGGATGCATGAATTCTTATGTGTGTGTTCAGGGTGCTTTTTTGTCCAAATCTTTTACCACACTCAGAACAGAGAAATGGTTTTTGCCCTGTATGAATTCTCATGTGTGTGTTCAGGGTGCTCTTCTGTCCAAATCTTTTACCACACTCAGAACAGAGAAATGGTTTTTGCCCTGTATGAATTCTCATGTGTTCATTGAGGTGGCTCTTTTGTCCAAATCTCTGACCACACTCAGAACAGACAAATGCTTTTTGCCCTGTATGAATTCTCATGTGTGTGTTAAGGTTGCACTTGAGTCCAAATCTTTGACCACACTCAGAACAGACAAATGCTTTTTGCCCTGTATGAATTATCATGTGTGTGTTCAGGTTGCCCTTCAGTCCAAACCTCTGACCACACTCAGAACAGACAAATGGTTTTTGCCCTGTATGAATTACCATGTGTTTGTTCAGGTCGCTCTTTTGTCCAAATCTTTTACCACACTCAGAACAGACAAATGCTTTTTGCACTGTATGAATTATCATGCATCTGTTCTGGTGGCTCTTTTGCCCAAATCTTTGACCACAGTCACAACAGACAAATTGTTTTTGTCCTGTTTGAGTTCTCATGTGTTTGTTCAGAGTGCCCTTCTGTTTCTGACTTTTACTCCGATCAGAACAGCTAAATGGTTTTCTGCTTGCTTGCCTCTCTTTTTGTTGCTCTGAGTTGTTCATGTGACCAGATGTTTTTCCATATTTAGAGTCTTTAAATTGTTTCTCATCAGTGTTGCCTGAACGAACAATATTGGTATTTTTTTGACAGTTAAAAGGTGACTGAAGTTCTCTGGTCTGTTTCCAGTCATAACTGTCATCAGTCTCACTTCCAGAACTGTCTGAACTCCTGCCACTGGTATCTGGTTGTAAATGACTGTTTGGACCTGAGTTGCTGGCTGGTTGTGGTCCTCCACTGTCCTCTCCATCAGCTTCTGCTGTCAGTGTTCTGTGTACAGATGAGCTGCTGGCTACAGACTCAGCCTCTGTGCTCTCATCACTTCGGTTTTGTTGAAGCTGTGATGACTCTGGTTTTTCATCATCATTTTCACTCTTCACAAGGACGGCAGTCAAACCAAACTTGGTGAGATCTGCCTCCTCCAGCTGCTGAAGCTGCTCTCCCAGCTGACCTATCCACAGCTTCTCTTCTTTAATGTCCACCTGGTCAGCACTCAGATTCCATTCCTGGTGTTCAGGGAGAGTTTCTTCTTTAATAACCAACAACGGCTGCATGTCTGCAAAGAAACAAATGAACAATAAATGTTTGAATAACACATTAAAATAAAATATCAGAGTGTTGAGTTTGACCTGATGACAGCAAGTTACTACACTGATGGAACTGATAAAGTGGAAATGTACATCAGGAGGATTTGTTTTACATTTCACACATACTTTAACTGGACTTCAATATAATGACAAAACTAATGAAATATGACATGAACACATCTACAGTGACATTACAACTCATTGAAAAATATATAAGGCAACTACTTTATTTAGTATTTTATAATGCTGCTGATCTTGCAATGCTGATGGACTTCATTACTCCAGCACTTTTTACTATCTGATAAGCATGCTCAAAGAGCTTTACAGTGATGTCTCACATTCACCTCTTCACACTCATGAAGTGGGAGGAATTTGGCAATTTTATGATTTTCAAGTCTGATGGAAATATATACAGATATAACGGCTGTGAAATGAAAATTGTGAAATCTGAAGAGAATTTGCAGAGGGTCTGGGGGGTAGCCCGCCAGGAGCCAGGGTCTAGGGCCTGCAGGGCCTCAGAAACCAAATTACGTAATTTTGTATCTAACGATACATTTTCAGCATCTCCTGGAAGAATGAATCTAAAAAAAAAAGGGCATAGTTAAATTATCCTAAATTCAACCTTTCATTTGAACTGTCAATAACAATGTTGAAATAACATGGCATGGAAGTAGGACCTGGAATGATTTTCCTTTTAATTGTAAACCAAATAATGCATTAACTCAGAACAATTAAACAACATAAAATTAAAGAAGAGTGATAAGACTTAAAGCATTTCAAAAAACCCAGGTAAAGCTTGTAGAATATTTTGAAAATCATGGTAAAATATTAATAACATACCTTATAGTAAAAAAAGTCACATATTCTTGTGTAAATTCTTGTAAATACATTCAAAATCACAAGATCCTTTTTTTTTTCCAATGAAAGAAAGTCTATATTAATAAAAAAAAGGTCACATAATCTTGTCTGAAATCCTGTTTGAACAGCACAATGTTTATTTTCCAGGGAGAGAAACATTCTTACCATGTTTCCTGATGGCACAATATGCAGTTTGCTTTTCCCATTTCTTTTATCTTTCGGGTGTTTTCATGAAGACTACTTTAAATTCAAGCCAGTACCAGATTAAGTCCTTAACAAAATTTTTCAAACCGTCTTTCTCGCCATCTTCTCTCTGTCCGACGTCACTCTGTGACACAGACATGCTGCAAAATTCTTCTTTTAAAAACGTGATAGCTCCATGCATAAAATACAAAACACTCCAAAGAAGTAAGGCTGAAGGGGGACTTAATCTTCCTGTTATAAAATACTATTTCTGGGTAGCACAATTAAAGCCATCCATCTCATGGATCCAAAATGACACTCATACACAATGGCTGTGTATTGAACACACTAAGTGCGCTGGACTGTTAAAGGTATTGCCATTCTTAGATATTTTGATAAAGGGCTTGTCATTGTGGACTAGAACCACACTTAACATTTGGAACAAAGTACGAGTTGCAATTAAGATGTCAAAAGCACTCACAATTCTAACAAGTATCAGACATATTAAATCTTTCAGTCCTAATGTCTTAGACAAGGGTTTTGCAAAACGGGCTGATCATGGGCTTATGTTTATTCGTCATTTAATTGACACCAACAACCTTATATCATTTGAAGAGTTGCCTAGACATTTTCACCTCCAGAAAACTGATTTCTTTAGACATTTACAGTTGCGCTCTTTCCTGATTACACACAAGGAATAGGAAAGAGTGTTGGACCTCACATCAACTGAGAACCCCCTAATCCAATTCCACAAAGTTGAAGGGGATAAGAAATTGATAAAGTTAAAGTATTTTAATCAATGACTCAGCATAGGCCCATTCAGACAAAACAAAGATGGGATGCAGAGACGACTAAAACCATTTCTGATGAAATGTGGACAGAAGCATGGACAGAGGCACATCCATCCATCCATTTTCTTCCGCTTCATCCGGAGTCGGGTCGTGGGGGCAGTAGCTCAAGCAAAGCCGCCCAGACCTCCCGATCCACATACACCTCCCCAGCTACATACATACATACATATATATATATATACACACATATATATACACACATATCAATCAATCAATCAATTTTATTTATATAGCGCCAAATCACAACAAACAGTTGCCCCAAGGCGCTTTATATTGTAAGGCAAGGCCATACAATAATTACATAAAAACCCCAACGGTCAAAACGACCCCCTGTGAGCAAGCACTTGGCGACAGTGGGAAGGAAAAACTCCTTTTTAACAGGAAGAAACCTCCAGCAGAACCAGGCTCAGGGAGGGGCAGTCTTCTGCTGGCACTGGTTGGGGCTGAGGGAGAGAACCAGGAAAAAGACATGCTGTGGAGGGGAACAGAAATCAATCACTAATGATTAAATGCAGAGTGGTGCATACAGAGCAAAAAGAGAAAGAAACAGTGCATCATGGGAACCCCCCAGCAGTCTAAGTCTATAGCAGCATAACTAAGGGATGGTTCAGGGTCACCTGATCCAGCCCTAACTATAAGCTTTAGCAAAAAGGAAAGTTTTAAGCCTAATCTTAAAAGTAGAGAGGGTGTCTGTCTCCCTGATCTGAATTGGGAGCTGGTTCCAATTCTACTCTTACAAACCCTAGGAACTACAAGTAAGCCTGCAGTCTGAGAGCGAAGCTCTCTATTGGGGTGATATGGTACTATGAGGTCCCTAAGATAAGATGGGACCTGATTATTCAAAACCTTATAAGTAAGAAGAAGAATTTTAAATTCTATTCTAGAATTAACAGGAAGCCAATGAAGAGAGGCCAATATGGGTGAGATATGCTCTCTCCTTCTAGTCCCCGTTAGTACTCTAGCTGCAGCATTTTGAATTAACTGAAGGCTTTTCAGGGAACTTTTAGAACAACCTGATAATAATGAATTACAATAGTCCAGCCTAGAGGAAATAAATGCATTAATTAGTTTTTCAGCATCACTCTGAGACAAGACCTTTCTAATTTTAGAGATATTGCGTAAATGCAAAAAAGCAGTCCTACATATTTGTTTAATATACGCTTTGAATGACATATCCTGATCAAAAATGACTCCAAGATTTCTCTCAGTATTACTAGAGGTCAGGGTAATGCCATCCAGAGTAAGGATCTGGTTAGACACCATGTTTCAAAGATTTGTGGGGCCAAGTACAATAACTTCAGTTTTATCTGAGTTTAAAAGCAGGAAATTAGAGGTCATCCATGTCTTTATGTCTGTAAGACAATCCTGCAGTTTAGCTAATTGGTGTGTGTCCTCTGGCTTCATGGATAGATAAAGCTGGGTATCATCTGCGTAACAATGAAAATTTAAGCAATGCCGTCTAATAATACTGCCTAAGGGAAGCATGTATAAAGTGAATAAAATTGGTCCTAGCACAGAACCTTGTGGAAATCCATAATTAACCTTAGTCTGTGAAGAAGATTCCCCATTTACATGAACAAATTGTAATCTATTAGATAAATATGATTCAAACCACCACAGCGCAGTGCCTTTAATACCTATGGCATGCTCTAATCTCTGTAATAAAATTTTATGGTCAACAGTATCAAAAGCAGCACTGAGGTCTAACAGAACAAGCACAGAGATGAGTCCACTGTCCGAGGCCATAAGAAGATAATTTGTAACCTTCACTAATGCTGTTTCTGTACTATGATGAATTCTAAAACCTGACTGAAACTCTTCAAATAGACCATTCCTCTGCAGATGATCAGTTAGCTGTTTTACAACTACCCTTTCAAGAATTTTTGAGAGAAATGGAAGGTTGGAGATTGGCCTATAATTAGCTAAGATAGCTGGGTCAAGTGATGGCTTTTTAAGTAATGGTTTAATTACTGCCACCTTAAAAGCCTGTGGTACATAGCCAACTAATAAAGATAGATTGATCATATTTAAGATCGAAGCATTAAATAATGGTAGGGCTTCCTTGAGCAGCCTGGTAGGAATGGGGTCTAATAGACATGTTGATGGTTTGGATGAAGTAACTAATGAAAATAACTCAGACAGAACAATCTGAGAGAAAGAGTCTAATATATATACACACACATATATATATATATATATATATATATATATATATATATATATATATATATATATATATATATACACACACACATATATATATACATACACACACACACACACAAAACTGGATTATGCTTTATTGTGGACTAATTTGTCCCTCAACAAGCTTTTCTTTCTACAATCATCAACTCCAAATCAAAGG
Source organism: Thalassophryne amazonica (assembly GCF_902500255.1). Classification (NCBI taxonomy): domain Eukaryota; kingdom Metazoa; phylum Chordata; class Actinopteri; order Batrachoidiformes; family Batrachoididae; genus Thalassophryne; species Thalassophryne amazonica. The sequence continues at coordinate 70,227,546 of NC_047116.1, forward strand.
TAAGCTGTACATTTTCCTCTTTTAAGGCCCTGTCACACCTTGACAGGTCAGATTTTATATTTTTTTCGTTGTGTGAATGAAGCAGTCATTCTGCATACGAACCGCAGCTTTCAGCCAATCAGCGGCCAGCATTAATGAACAGATGAGTGTGCCAACAGTGTGCCAACAATCACAGTTTACGTGTAACGTATGTCCAGCATGTGCAGGACGTGCGAGTCACACGCTGGCACGCGTCGAAAATTTTCAGCTTGCCCAAAATTTTTTGAGGAGCTCTGCTTATCTGGACGTACATCAGGGAGTTTCAACGAGCGTCAACTTGCTCTTAACTTATAAAAAAAACCCAAAAAAACTTACCCTTAACTTATTGGACTTATGCCTGCGGTTTTTAATACAGTCAGCATACACTGGCTTAATCTTCAAGGTGTGACAGGTCTTTACTGACTTTGTGCTGTAAATGTGATGCAGACTTTTCTGATCCATTTATCAGCGTGCGGCCATACGCGCTATATAATATGATGGCAGACGAAGGATTAAAAGCAGAAAAGTGTCAAATCACAGCCTTTTCTGTTTGTTTTAACAGGTGCACATTAGGCTACGGGTCCGAGTCTGAACACTGTTTGAAAAAACTAAACGGTCTGACTTTTTAAATCACAGAAATAATTCCTTCCCCACTTTCCACAAAACAGCAAGTGTCAGAGGAACTTTAATTTGTACCTTTGCACGTCCAGACTGCTCAGAGTTTTTAAATGGAAACACGTTGTGATCGGACGGGACATTTTATCCGATGTGAGGGATAAATCCGCTGTACAAAATCCGTTATATACGGTGTTTATTAAATGTAAAACAATACAAAAACTTTGGGACTTTTTTTTTTTTGTTCGGTGACTGCAAATATCTGGTATATACGATGACAGTTTTGTTGAGTTTTACTGTACATGGGACTGAACAAGAAATTTACCTCGCAAAGCTTTGATGATGTCGGCTTCCATCCCACACGAATGACTATTTTTCCAAATTTTTCTTCTGTTCAGATCTGAAGGGAATCTGTACATCTTGAAGCTCTTGTTGTGACTATTTGTGCATCCAAATGCACAGCAACCCTGCATTTTCAGCGAATAAATAAATTAAATAGCTGGATTTGCATGCAGACACATAAACAGCCAACGCTATTTTTTCCCCAAGATGGCACCATGAGTCACGTCACCGTTTTTTTTGACTCGTCATGTCACCACGCTCTCTAATAAAGGCACTCTAAATAGCCCCCCCGCCCCAAAATCATTTTCTCAACGGATTTACACTGATCTCAGAAATGGCCCAGAAACCCAGAAAAACTCTGAAATCCGAGGATCCATGGAAAATTCTCATCCCTGTCTGCAGAAGAGATTTGGGGGATTAAAAACAGCATACAGCCCTTTACCTCTTTTATTCTCTTCTTTTAAATTACACATTTCTTCTTCCTGGTCTGCGATCATTCCTTCATCGGCAGGTGTTAGCTGTAGTTTGAACTTGTCCCTCAGCTGCTGGACTTCAGACATGTTTGTAGAAAGACTTTAAAACAGACAAAAGAAAGAGAGAGTCAACAACCAAGTGGAGGAAAGACAAAAAACAGGCCAATTTAAATCATCTGCTGCTGCTCTGCTGCCCAGGCTGACCAATTACAAGTGAGAGACAACAACGATATCCTAAAGAACAAGACTCCAACCCTGATCCCAGAGATCATCTGACATCCACGCTTTCCTTACGTACCTGCTGCAACCAGCTGATTAGCGACAGAGAGGTGATATTAATGTCTACGTATAAGATGTTTGCTTAAATCAAACTAAGATGGTGTCAAAATAAAGTTAAGTGTTCTGAACTTGCATGGTCAGTGATCAGGAAGAGAAAAGAAGACAATGAGACAATGTCCCCATTTTGTGGCAAAGCAATGGGACAGTTTAATTTACAATGAGATACTGTCAATGTTTTCAAAATTCAATGTTGTATAAGATGTAAAAAGTTTGATTTTATATTCACCATCTCCAGGGATCAAAGTGTTGAAAAATGAAAAAAGCTGAAACCAAAAATTACTCGGGGGCATTCCCCCCCACAGAAAATTCTGGAAGCTCTGAGATGCATTCTGGCGCTATTCCAGACAATAAATTGCAGTGAGTGAAGCACCCATTTTGGTGAAAAAAAAAAAAAAAAACTTTCCTTCATCAAAATCACTCTAGTAGTTTTCTCACAAGAACTTACAAATATATCTTTTCAACATGAAGTAACAAATACTAATCATACCTGTAAAGTTATGCACAACCACTTGACTTTTACCTGCACTACATAAATATAATTCAATCTACTTCTAAATTTTTAGACCTGTCATCTACAGATATGACTGTTTTGGCCACCTCTGGTCTTGTCTTTACATCATTGAAAAGTGGATGGACACCATATGATGCTGTCAGATCGGCAACACATTATACAACCCCTGGCAAAAATTATGGAATCACCGGCCTTGGAGGATGTTCATTCAGTTGTTTAATTTTGTAGAAAAAAAGCAGATCACAGACATGACACAAAACTAAAGTAATTTCAAATGGCAACTTTCTGGTTTTAAGAAACACTATAAGAAATCAGGAAAAAAAATTGTGGCAGTCAGTAACAGTTACTTTTTTACACCAAGCAGAGGGAAAAAATATGGAATCACTCAATTCTGAGGAAAAAATTAAGGAATCATGAAAAACAAAAGAATGCTCCAACACATCACTAGTATTTTGTTGCACGACCTCTGGCTTTTATAACAGCTTGCAGTCTCTGAGGCATGGACTTAATGAGTGACAAACAGTACTCTTCATCAATCTGGCTCCAACTTTCTCTGATTGCTGTTGCCAGATCAGCTTTGCAGGTTGGAACCTTGACATGGACCTTTTTCTTCAACTTCCACCAAAGATTTTCAATTGGATTAAGATCCGGACTATTTGCAGGCCATGACATTGACCCTATGTGTCTTTTTGCAAGGAATGTTTTCACAGTTTTTGCTCTATTGTTGTGTGGGCCGCTGAAGAGGAGGTACTGCTGGCCCACCACCACCAGAGGGCGCCCTGCCTGGAGTGCGGGCTCCAGGCACCGGAGGGCGCTGCCGCCTCACAGGAGCAGCCAGGGTGACAGCTGTCACCCATCACCTGAGACAGCTGATATCAATCAACAGGGAGGTATATCAGCAGGACAGCATCTCCACCTCATTGCCGAGATATCGCTCTACTAAGGAGGTAACGTACTCAGCCAATTGTGTTCTTGACGATAATACTTTGTTGCTTGTGTGTTGGATAGCAGATAGTGAGTAGTACAGCGGGAGACTGTATTGGACTTCTTGGATAAGTACTCACACTCCTGCACTTACCAGTATTTTCCTGACAAGAGGTGGAGGTGGTGTTTCCACCCTGTGTGTTGCTGGGTGCAGCCGCACCCACACCTGACTGTTTCTGTTCCTTGCCAGCAGTACCGGATCCGACGAGCGGAGGCAGTGGCCACCTGGGGTTCGGGACTTGGCGGCTCCAGTATCCCCGGGGTTCGGTGGCAGAGGAAATCGGGTGGTTCCGGTTCGACTCGGACAGACGTCTCCTATCGTCGAGCCTGCCCACACGACACCATTGGAATTCGGTTACTGCTGTATTTGTAATCTGTTGTGTTTGTTGTGTGAATTCACAACAGTAAAACTTTGTGATTTGACTTTCTCCATTGTCCGTTCATTTGCGCCCCCTGTTGTGGGTCCGTGTTCCTACACTTTCCCAACATCTATGGCAAGATGATTATCATCTTGAAAAATGATTTCATCATCCCCAAACATCCTTTCAATTGATGGGATAAGAAAAGTGTCCAAAATATCAATGTAAACTTGTGCATTTATTGATGATGTAATGACAGCCATCTCCCCAGTGCCTTTACTTGACATGCAGCCCCATATCATCAATGACTGTGGAAATTTACATGTTCTCTTCAGGCAGTCATCTTTATAAATCTCATTGGAACGGCACCAAACAAAAGTTCCAGCATCATCACCTTGCCCAATGCAGATTCGAGATTCATCACTGAATATGACTTTTCCTCAGAATCACTCAATTCTGAGGAACAAATTATGGAATCACCCTGTAAATTTTCATCCCCAAAACTAACACCTGCATCAAATCAGATCTGCTCGTTAGTCTGCATCTAAAAAGGAGTGATCACACCTTGGAGAGCTGTTGCACCAAGTGGACTGACATGAATCAAATTAAAAATCAAATCAATTTTATTTATATAGCACCAACAGTTGCCCCAAGGCACTTTATATTGCAAGGCAAAAGCCATACAATAATTACAGAAAAACCCCAACGGTCAAAACGACCCCCTGTGAGCAAGCACTTGGCGACAGTGGGAAGGAAAAACTCCCTTTTAACAGGAAGAAACCTCCAGCAGAACCAGGCTCAGGGAGGGGCAGTCTTCTGCTGGGACTGGTTGGGGCTGAGGGGAGAGAATCAGGAAAAAGACATGCTGTGGAAGACAGCAGAGATCAATCACTAATGATTAAATGCAGAGTGGTGCATACAGAGCAAAAAGAGAAAGAAACACTCAGTGCATCATGGGAACCCCCAGCAGTCTAAGTCTATAGCAACATAACTAAGGGATGGTTCAGGGTCACCTGATCCAGCCCTAACTATAAGCTTTAGCAAAAAGGAAAGTTTTAAGCCTAATCTTAAAAGTAGAGAGGGTGTCTGTCTCCCTGATCTGAATTGGGAGCTGGTTCCACAGGAGAGGAGCCTGAAAGCTGAAGGCTCTGCCTCCCATTCTACTCTTACAAACCCTAGAAACTACAAGTAAGCCTGCAGTCTGAGAGCGAAGCGCTCTATTGGGGTGATATGGTACTAAAGAGGTCCCTAAGATAAGATGGGACCTGATTATTCAAAACCTTATAAGTAAGAAGAAGAATTTTAGATTCTATTCTAGAATTAACAGGAAGCCAATGAAGAGAGGCCAATATGGGTGAAATATGCTCTCTCCTTCTAGTCCCCATCAGTACTCTAGCTGCAGCATTTTGAATTAACTGAAGGCTTTTCAGAGAAGTTTTAGGACAACCTGATAATAATGAATTACAATAGTCCAGCCTAAAGGAAATAAATGCATGAATTAGTTTTTCAGCATCACTCTGAGACAAGACCTTTCTAATTTGCCATATCAAGACGGTTTCTGACAGTTTGTGCAGAAATTCTTTGGTTATGCAAACCGATTGTTTCAGCAGCTGTCTGAGTGGCTGGTCTCAGACGATCTTGGAGGTGAACATGCTGGATGTGGAGGTCCTGGGCTGGTGTGGTTACACATGGTCTGCGGTTGTGAGGCTGGTTGGATGTACTGCCAAATTCTCTGAAACGCCTTTGGAGACGGCTTATGGTAGAGAAATGAACATTCAATACACGAGCAACAGCTCTGGTTGACATTCCTGCTGTCAGCATTCCAATTGCACGCTCCCTCAAATCTTGCGACATCTGTGGCATTGTGCTGTGTGATAAAACTGCACCTTTCAGAGTGGCCTTTTATTGTGGGCAGTCTAAGGCACACCTGTGCACTAATCATGGTGTCTAATCAGCATCTTGATATGGCACACCTGTGAGGTGGGATGGATTATCTCAGCAAAGGAGAAGTGCTCACTATCACAGATTTAGACTGGTTTGTGAACAATATTTGAGGGAAATGGTGATATTGTGTATGTGGAAAAAGTTTTAGATCTTTGAGTTCATCTGCGTTTATATTTTTGTTGTTACGTAGAGAATTGTTAATTTTCTGATCTACTTTATGAAATGGCTCAGTTTAACATGCAGTGGGCACAGTAGTTGGAATGAAACATCCATAAACCACTGAATGGTCTGAATTAATACGAGCGGACAGCGGAGCGCCGCGCAGCGCGGCGTGAAGCTCACTCTATGGTAGAGGCACAAACATGAAATGGCACAAAAAAAAAAAGATCCCCAGTGGGGAAAAGGCCACAAACCATTGTCATAAAATGCCACAAACCAAAGGTAGACGAACATAGACATTACAAAGCGGAGTAGGCGCCACATTAGTTGCTGAGGCGCAAGAAATGCGGCCGCCATCTTGGACCAGCCATTGTAGTGATTCTATCACAAGGCACAGTGAAGGCTTGATTTTATAATCTTATTTTCTTTTTAATCTCAATCAATCATCTTCAACGGCCAGGATCAGGTCACGGGTCCACAGCTCTCGCAGGGGACCCCAGACTTCCCTTTACTATGGCATGCTTTTTTAATCTTTCTAACATAATATGTGTGAAATACCAAGTGTTCCAATACTTAAGGCATAAGCTTAGGGCACTGTATGTTAAACTGTATGCTTATGCTAAAGCTTATGAAATTATGATGAGTGCAAAATGAGTGTGGTATTATTCCTGTTTTGTCTTAAGAATGTTTAATTTCCACTGTTGCTGCACTTTGTGTGAAATCATAGTCATATCATATATAGGACTGAAACGATTAGTCGAGTAACTCGAATAATTCAATTACAAAAAATATTCGAGGCAAATTCTGTGCCTCGAAGCTTTGTTTAACTTTGTAGTACATATGCCAAGCCGGTGTGTGGCGCTGCAACATCCCCCCCCCACCCCCCCGCCCCCCCCCAAAAAAAGAACAGAAGAAGACTAGAGCATAACAGCTAATCAAATTAGCAACGATAGCTACACCTTTACAACAAGATACACAGAGTAAATAATAACCTTTTAAGAGAAAGACGATCCACACTGATCATCTGAAATAGACCTACTGTGCATTTAAAGCAAAGCAGTATGTTTGTCTACTTTTAAACTCGACGTGGGGAATGATTATTCACCCGGTGGCCGGCTGCTGTCTCTATGCTCGGTGTGAGGGAAGTCCCTCACACATCTACAGCTCCGTTCCCGGCCACACATTTTCTGAAAGCAGATCCTCTCAGCCAAAGTTCACTCTTTCAACTGTGTTTTGCTCAGACTCGCACTGAGTATTTCACTTTTTAGGCAACACACAACACTTCACGAACACTGTAACTTAACTTAAATAAAATAAACTGACTGTGAGGCTTCCATGTTCAACCTTCAGCTGAAATGCATGTGCTGAATCGTAGAGAAAGAGGGCTTAAAAAAAAATAAAAAATCACGCAGGGACCCAGTCCACCAACACACACACACACACACACACACACACACACACACACACACACACACACACACACACACACACACACACACACACACACACACACACACACACACACACACACACACACACACACAAAAAAAACTTATAAAAACAAAACAGAAAGACACATTCCATTGCCATTTCAGCAAAATGTCAAGACTTTGGTGCAACAACATTGTGCCATTCCTTTGTAGGGAGAGCCCTGGAAAAATGCAAAAGTACTTTTTAATCGATTAATCACCAGAATAATTGAAAGAATACTCGATTACTAAAATCATCGATAGCTGCAGCCCTAATTGTATATCATATTGATATGACCATCAGTCTTATAGCCATCATTATTAACAACCAATACTTCATTAATTTGCTGTCAAATGTCAATATACAGTGAGGAAAATAAGTATTTGAATACCCTGCGGTTTTGCAAGTTCTCCCACTTAGAAATCATGGAGGGCTCTGAAATGTTTTATCTTAGGTGCATGTCCACTGTGAGAGACAATCTAAAAAAAAAATATATATATATCCATAAATCACAATGTATGATTTTTTAATAATTTATTTGTATGTTACTGCTGCAAATAAGTATTTGAACACCTACCAACCAGCAAGAATTCTGGCTCACACAGACCTGTTAATTTTTCTTTAAGAAGCCCTCTTATTCTGCACTCTTTACCTGTATTAATTGCACCTGTTTGAACTTGTTACCTGTATAAAAGACACCTGTTCACACACACACACACACACACACACACACACACACACACACACACACACACACACACACACACACACACACACACACACACACACACACACACACACACACACACACACACACACTCCAACCTGTCCACCATAGCCAAGACCAAAGAGCTATCCAATGACACCAGGGACAAAACTGTAGACCTGCACAAGGCTGGGATGGACTACAGGACAACAGGCAAGCAGCTTGGTAGAAGACAACAACTGTTATGATTATTTATTAGAAAGTGGAAGAAACACAAGATGACTGTCAGTCTCCCTCAGTCTGGGATTCCATGCAAGATCTCACTTTGTGGGGTAAAGATGACTCTGAGAAAGCTCAGAACTACACAGGAGGACCTGGTCAATGACCTGAAGAGAGCTGGAACCACAATCACAAAGATTACATTAGTAACACATGATGCTGTCATGGTTTAAAATCCTGCAGGGCAGCAAGGTCCCCCTGCTCAAGCCAGCACATGTGCAGGCCCGTTTGAAGTTCACCAGTGACCATCTGGATGATCCAGAGGAGGCATGGGAGAAGGTCATGTGGTTAGATGAGACCAGAATAAAGCTTTTTGGAATCAACTCAACTTACCATGTTTAGAGGATGAGAACAACCCCAAGAAAACCATTCCAACCGTGAAGCATGGGGGTGGAAACATCATACTCTGGGGGTGCTCTTCTGCAAAGGGGACAGGACAACTGCACCGTATTGAAGGGAGGATGGATGGGGTCATATATTGCGAGATTTTGGCAAACAACCTCCTTCCCTCAGTAAGAGCATTGAAGATGGGTCATGGCTGGGTCTTCCAGCATGACAATGACCCCAAACACACAAATCAAATCAATTTTATTTATATAGCGCCAAATCACAGCAAACAGTTGCCCCAAGGCGCTTTATATTGTAAGGCAAAGCCATACAGTAATTACGGAAAAACCCCAACGGTCAAAACGACACCCTGTGAGCAAGCACTTGGCGACAGTGGGAAGGAAAAACTCCCTTTTAACATGAAGAAACCTCCAGCAGAACCAGGCTCAGGGAGGGGCAGTCTTCTGCTGGGACTGGTTGGGGCTGAGGGAGAGAACCAGGAAAAAGACATGCTGTGGAGGGGAGCAGCGATCAATCACTAATGATTAAATGCAGAGTGGTGCATACAGAGCAAAAAGAGAAAGAAACACTCAGTGCATCATGGGAACCCCCCAGCAGTCTAAGTCTATAGCAGCATAACTAAGGGATGGTTCAAGGTCACCTGATCCACACAGCCAGGGAAACTAAGGAGGGGCTCCATAAGAAGCATTTCAAGGTCATGGAGTGGCCTGGCCAGTCTCCAGACCTGAACTCAATAGAAAATCTTTGGAGGGAGTTGAAACTCCAAACCTGAAAGATCAAGAAAAGATCTGTATGGAGGAGTGAACCAAAATCCCTGCTGCAGTGTGTGCAAACCTGGTGAAAAACTACAGGAAACACTTGACCTCTGTAACTGCAAACAAAGGCTACTGTACCAAATATTAACATTGATTTTCACAGGTGTTCAAATACTTATTTGCAGCAGAAACATACAAATAAATTATATATATATATATATATATATAATCATACATTGTGATTTCCGGATTTTCTTTTTTTAGATTATGTCTCTCACAGTGGACATGCACCTAAGATGAAAATTTCAGACCCCTCCATGATTTCTAAGTGTTCAAATACTTATTTTCCTCACTGTAATACTAGTATTAATATGTTGCATAACTAGATAATTAGGTAACAGCTCCAAAACAGTTTTAATAACACTAACCCAAATCGATATCAGATCGAACTGAAATAATCAATTCTGAATCTTAAGGATCAAATCGATTTTTGAAATTTGAATTGATACCCAGCTCTAGTTGTCAGTGCCGCATAAGTCAGGAGAATAAATATCTTTTATTGTGTAAACATCACTGTTTTAATGAAATCATCAACCCCTGAAGAAAATTATTAAAATAGTATTGCCCAAAGAATCTTCAATTTTTTGCAATATGTCAAACAACTTCAATATTTTTCCACAGAGAAAAACGCTGCTCGGTCAAAGGCATTGCCTTCATTATATTATCGGAGTGACTATTTCCACCGTACGGTGTACAGTGATACTAGTATGTCAGGCTATTTTAACCGTGTGTATCAGCCAATCAGAGGCCAGGCAGAAACTGTGACGTAGTATCTGGTCCAGTTTTAACCGACCTCATTTCCACCAGTAGAGCGATAGCGTGCGGATGTGTGATACTTCAAGTTGAGGGTAGGGCTGCAGCTATTGAATAATTTTGGAATCAAATATTAGGGTGTTCCCTTTCTCTGTTTTGTCGGGTTATTTTTTCATATTAAGAGTTTTAAAGCTTTGCCAAACCATAAGTCCAGTCTGTGAAATCTTCAGTGTGCATTCTTTTTTCCTTCTTATTGCATATTTCATTTGCACTTTTTATTACTGTGATTTATTGCGTTTAGTGTATATTTATACATGCTGTACAGAGTGTAGCTCAAACCAAAGTCAAATTCTTTGTTTTCTGTAGATACTTGACAAATAACAGAGCCTTTGAAAAAACGGCTGTGGATTGCAGCGTTTCCTGTTGATAAAAACTCTTACCAAATCTGAATTAAAGCTTTTTTTTTTAAATAATTAAACATGGCTCATTTAAAGTGCGCATCCTTTCGCTTCATCTGCGGAGGTGGAGAACGGCTAGTGGAGCAAAACGTGTTTTTTTTTTTTAATATATACAAACACACTGCTTCGCTTAAAATGCGCAACAAGTCCGTTTCAGACGATCCGCGCGGACCCTTTCTCTTAAAGGCTTTATTTTACTCAGCGTGTGGCTTTGCAAACTTGTAGCATCGCCTGTTACAGTGATTAGCGCTATGGTCTTCTTCTGTTTTTTATGGGAGCGTAACAGCGCCACATACAGGCCTGGTGTATGTACTACAGCTTTAAACGAAGCCTCGAGGCAAAGAATTTGCCTCGAACATTTTTTGTAAACCAATTATTCGAATTACTCGATTAATCGTTTCAGCCCTAGTTGAGAGATTTTGCTGATCAGAGTAATATCATAGACTGTAGAGGAATGGAGAACCAAGAATCAAATACAAGTACAAATGAAATTGTGGGCTTGTAAATCACTGTACTGTGAAAGTGGCCTATTATTATCATAGTCTGTAATACTGATAATAATACTGAGATAACCATACGGTGAAAATAGCATCATCCTTATATTATTGTACTGATAACATGGATTTTTGCTACCTACGTGCACAACTTTGTACTTGCTGCTATTAAAGCCTAATAACCATTCATCTGACCACTGTAAAAGTTTATCAATATCATAACATAATAAGCAAACATCGTCGAAACAGACTACATAGCGGCTAGCTAGCTTAGCCCTTAGCCAATAATGCCAAATAACTTAAAACATCCCACTCAGCAGTAATTACTATCAACCCCACGCAACATGAAAACAGGAAACCCTCTGCAAATAAGTAACTCACGCTCTTTACGAAGGAATTCTACTTTAAAAGCAGCGTCGTCGGTGTCAAAAATAACTGGTCCTAAAGCGACCGCAGCGAACAGCGCATTGGGGCTGTCCAAATCAATGCCTGACCTAAATAACAACTAATACAACTAAAGGGAATTTGGAACACAACGGATTTGCACTGATGTAAAAAAAATGACCCAAGTGACTGTCAAAAAAAAGAAGCTAAAATCCACCAAAAAGCGGAGATTTTTCACCCCTGCATCTCTGTACATAAATTTGTAAATAAACGCAGTGCTGCTCAACTGAACAAACTTGTTATGCAATTTTAAAATACAATAATTAGTATTGGTATGTATTAATGACTCAATCAACATCATCTAGCAAAATATCAGTGACTCAAAAGAAGCATAATGTAGTAGCCAGTTTCGAGTTTCTCAGTGCGCATGTGCACAGAGCTCCTAACACTTCCGGTTCACAGGTCAATGCATATAAACAGACTGCCGACGCCATTCATGCTAATAAGAAGACAGTGTTTTTGAAGCAACATAACAGCTTAAAGAGCCAAAAGAAGTCACGGTGTGGACAGAAAACCGTATGTAAACATTTCTAAAGTCAGTAGTTGGACCATGTCGGCTCCGTTCTATGACAAACCACTCCCAGTGTTTGGAAACAAAGCAGCAAAATGATCAGACTGTGAACACTTTACCGTGCAAGACCTGTTTTTTTTTGTTGTGAAAGTCTGTAGTTCTCACACTCTCCTTAGAACAACTAAACTGTTTAAACTGTTGCATATATTTATGTTTACCATTGTTAATTATGTCATGGTTATTTTTCTCTTTGTATGTATCAGCTTTTCACTTATGCACACACCATACTAGGTTATCATAAAGGTAGCTTTTTTTTATTTTAATATATCTTAAAAAAAAAGACAGAGAAGAGAAATTAAAATGTTTTATTGTCAATACATTGAGTCACATTTGTGACATTATGTCATTGAAATAAGAAGCTTCTTTCACCTTCAGACTAGAGGTCAAAAATTTTTACAATGCTGGTGTTTACTGTTGTTACATTGCAAAAAGGTGGATTTTTTGCAGGGGATTGACCACAAATGTAGGGTTAATGTAAGAGGGTTAAGAAAAGTCTAATGTTTTTCACCCCCCCCCCCCCCCCCCACACACACACACACACACCCCTCCTCCCAGCTTAGACATTGATCAGTAAACTGCTGCTGATGTTGCAAAGACAAGAAAAATTGCAAATGCCAGGATTCACGTTCAACAGGCTGTTGGGAGGATGAAATGGGCCAGTTACTCTTGTTCCAGTCCTGGATGACACTGTGTTAGTCTGTGCAGCAATTTGCTGCCCCCACTTGTCTGAGAGTTTACACACTATGCCAATTAACAAATGACAACATATGTAACCAAAAAATATTGATATGTTTCTCATAATATTCTTATGAGAATTTGCAGTTTGCAGTAATTGGCAGTTTGCAATGTTATTTATTATTATTATTTATATGTAAATGATATGCAATAAGCCCCTTCTGTACTTTTATTTTGGGCAGCACAGAATGTTATGGAGTTATGGGGTAAAAACAGCAAAAATGGTGACAACAAGTTTGACGTGCAATGGATTCTATGACATGTGACATATGTTACGCCATAACATGATAACTAAGCATGATAGATGATGCAAGCTATTCCTTTTTAAAATGCTATTAACTCAACCAATAATTTGCACCAGGCCCGGACACGTAAAGGATGAACAGGCTGATCGCTTGTTTGCTCCCATCAGCTCCTATCGGTTTTTATTGTCACCATTCTTAGTTGGTTGAGCGATTTGTCTGGTTAATTCCGATAACAAACGAGACTCCAGCATAATAACTAGTTACGTGGCCCCGTGTGGTCAGCGTCAGCTTCTTAGAGGGACAAGTGGCGTTCAGCCACACGAGAGTGAGCAATGACAATGACGATGAAAAATCTCTTTTTGGTGGATTTTAGCTTTTTTGCCAGTCACCTGGGTCATTTTTAGATCAGTGCAAATCCGTTGTTGTAAATTCCCTTTAGTTGTATTAGTTGTTATTTAGGTCAGGCATCGATTTGGACACCCCTAATGCGCTGTTAGCTGCGGTCGCGTTAGGATCGCGTTATTTTCATGGGGGCTGAACCATGGAAATAGAGACCCGAGCTTCGATTCAGGCTTCGTTCACTGCAGCACTCAATACAAGGTTCAGGGTTTCAATACAGTTCACAGCCTGCGCACACGACGCTGCAAATTATTAAGATTAGTTCATACAATAACACAAGGCCTTTTGACTTGGAGTCAACATTACGGCGTTTTCTTCACAAATGAACGTGTTTGTTGGAGTAATCTGTCGTCACTAGTGATGGCAATTTCGAAGCCTCATGAACCAATGAGCCACTGCAACACAACTGGCTGAAAATCGACACACTGCTTCGACGCGTTTGATACAGTTTGAAGGGTGACATCTGCTGGATTGCTTTGAGAATTACCTTGAGCGAGTGCCCTGACAAATGTTGCATTAATTCATGACATGTGGTTTGTTCTTGAAAAATAATAACAATAAAAAAAAAGTCATATGTATTATTGTGTCTTTTTAATGTAATGAATAGTCCCTACAGATGCACACATAATGGTTATGAAAGCCTTTATTGAAGATTATATGTAGATTTGTGTTATCATTCCTCAAACTATATTTGGATAAAATGTGACAGGAAAATTGTAAATTAGAATAGAGGGGATAGGAGATGGTGATTGTGCAACTTTCAACAATTTTTATTAAAGAATCATTTCAACGGTGCTGGACTTTAATCGGCTCCTCTTCTGTCTCACCACCTCTCCAGCTTTGGAGACCCGCTCGCAAGGCACTGATGTTGCTGGCATCGACAAATATTTTTTTTGCCATTCTCTGTAAATTGGGATAGACTGTAGCTCGTGTTGCCCAGTATTTGAGCCGGTCTTCTCCTCTGGAGGTAGGCATATGTTGGGTCAAACCTTTGTAGTAAAGCCCTGAAGGCTTTGCTCTTCACTATTTTGAACGGTTGTGCATCTTCCACAACATAGTCCACCAGTGCCTCATCCAAATCAGCTTGTCTGCCTGTAATGGAAATACAGTATGACATGCTGAGCTATTTTTGTTTGAGGATGTTTTAATCTTAGATAAAGAATAAAATATAGCTTACTTGGCCTGATTCCTGCTCCAGGAGCAGCAGCCATTGATGTCTCGGGATGTTTGGACCTCATGTCGCAGCAATGAAGACGTATTGTTATTGTACCTGAACTCTTGAGCACAAATCAAGCACTTGACCTTTTTGGGGCTTATTAGATCAAAGTGCTGCCAAGCAATTGATCGTGCTCTCAATTGATCATGCTCTCAATTGATCATGCTCTTTTTGGAACTGGTGCTCCATGTCCCTTCCTCACCACTACTCACTCTCTCACACACACACTCACCTTTCTCACACCTTTCACTTCAACAAAATCACAGCTCTTCAGTCACTCAGCTCAGTCTCTGATCTACCTATAATATATAGTCTAACCTATGTTGATGTACTGTGTGAATAAATGTTGTATATGAATGGATGCCTGTTGTGTGTGGTGTGTGTCTGTCTATGTTAGATCCTATGTGTATGTAGCTAACTATACTAAATGAACTCTAAACTAGACCTAAATATAAACTAATGCTTTCCTTAGCTCTGATTCACGTGGAAATTGGCAATAACAGTGTCGCTAGCAATCTCCTCCTCTTAAAAACCCACGGTTTGAGCTGCAATTCAGATCTCATTTAAATACTTGGCGGGTCATATTGAAATGCCCAGATTATTTGAATTTTCCGCGATCTCGACACGTGGTGTGATGTAACGAGGCCTCGCTCGCAGTGGTCACGTGATGGGGGGTGTGCTCGAAATGCTGCTCAATGACACTTCTGGTTCAAAAAGCTCAATGCAGTGTCGAGCAGACTGACTCAAGCTTAACATCCCAGTTAGTCGTCACACGAACAACCGGAGGGGAAAAAAACCCAGAGGAAACGAATAAACCAACATTTTAACACATTGTCATCATCCGCAGTTTAAAAAACATTTACTTGATCACCAGCGGAGACAAGAAGACGCAGACGACCGTCCAAAAGACAAAACTCCACCAGCAATGTCCAGACTGTGACTCCGCCTCAGGTTATGGAAACAGGAACAGAGCCAAATGTTGTTGTTGTTGTTTGACAACTTTAAATTCATTCTTGTAAATGTGTACGGTTATAATAACACTAAGGACAATAAACGTTTATTAGAAGAACTAACTTGACACCTGGATGATCTCAAACTAGCGTACTTGTTGTGTGGGCCGCTGAAGAGGAGGTACTGCTGGCCCACCACCACTAGAGGGCGCCCTGCCTGGAGTGCGGGCTCCAGGCACCGGAGGGCGCTGCCGCCTTACAGGAGCAGCCAGGATGACAGCTGTCACCCATCACTGGAGACAGCTGATTCCAATCAACAGGGAGGTATATCAGCAGGACGGCATCTCCACCTCATTTGCCGAGATATCGCCTTATCAAAGAGGTAACAATCTCCGCCCAAACATACGTGTGACTATAGTTGTAATTCTTGTTGATTATTTGTAGGACAGCTGACTACCGGACAACATTTGGATAAGTACTCACCTTCCTACACTTCTTGATTGTTGTTGACGAGAGGTGGAGGTGGAATCTCCACCCTCCGTGTTGCTGGGTGCAGCCGCATCCACACCTGACTGTTTCTGTTCCTTGCCAGCAGTACCGGATCCGACGAGCGGAGGCAGTGGCCACCTGGGGATTCGGGACTTGGCGGCTCCAGTATTCCCGGGGTTCGGTGGCAGAGGAAATCGGGTTGGTTCCGGTTCGACTTGGACAGACGTCTCCTATCGTCGAGCCTGCCCACACGACACCGTTGTAATTGAACTCAGTCTCAATATTGTAATCGGTTGTGTTTGTTGTGCCTGTTTCACAACAGTAAAAACAGTGTTATTTGACTCCTCCATTGTCCGTTCATTTGCGCCCCCTGTTGTGGGTCCGTGTTCCTACACTTTCACAACAGTACTCTGTTGAGAATATAATAGGCGGTGACCTCATTTTGATTAATGATGATTTCCTGGATAAATATCCCTCTAAATTCCTTTCAAATCATCCTAATGTGATATTTAATAACTTTTGTAATGATTTATGTCTCACTGATGCCTGGAGATACCTCAATCCTGGAGTAACTCAATTTTCATGGTTTAGTTCTAGCTATAATTCAAAATCTAGAATCGACAATTGGTTAGTATCAAATAATTTACTACGCTATGATATAAGTTCAAGTATTTCTGCAGCTCCTTTAACCGATCATTGCACAATTTTCTTACAGATTGGCTCAAAAAACAGAAACCCTTCGAATAAATATTGGAAATTTAATTCAAGTCTGCTCAAAAATGAGGAATATTGTAAAATGATAATAGCACTTATAAATGACATTAAATGTAATGAAGAACTTGTAATGCCGATCAGAAAATGGGAGTTTCTCAAGTTTAAAATATGTGAAGCTTCTATTATTTTTAGCAAAAAATTTAAGAAAGATCTTGAAAAAAGGAAACAGACATAATAAACCAGTTAAACATTCACTGTAACAAACCCACTCTTGATGAAGATGACAAACAAATTATTTTAAAGTTACAGTCCAATCTAGATGAAATCTACCGTCATAAAGCCCAAGGGGCTTTCATTAGATCTCGTGCAAAGTGGGTAGAAGAAGAGAGAAAAATTCATCTTATTTTTGTGGGTTGTAAAAAGTAGACAAGACAAAAATAACCTGAAATCATTGTTAATTAGTAATAAAGAAATTACAGATAATAATCTAATCGCCAATGAAATATACAAATTTTATAGTAGCCTTTATTGCTCAAAATTTTCAAAAACAGACTGAGACTTTTATAAAAGATATTGGTCAGTATATTCCAAAAATTGATGACATTTATAAAGAAACTTGTGATAGCCCACTTTCAATAGATTAACTTGATGCCGTGATTGGCCGTTTGTCCCCAAACAAAGCTCCTGCATCAGACGGTCTTACAGGAAATTTCTATAAACATTTTTGGATCAGTATTAAGGAATTACTTTATAATGTATTTTTAGAAATATTTGATACCTGTTCACTCCCAATTACAATGAGACATGGTGTAATTATCTCTATTCCAAAACCAAAAAAAGATCCTAGAATTATAGAGAATCGTAGACCTATCACTCTTAGAAACTCTGACTACAAACTTTTAACTTACATTTTTGCCACTTGGCTGCAGTCAGGGCTTTCAAATATAATTGCAGACACACAATCTTGCTCTTGCTTGCCTCTACTGGTGGTTGGCTCTCACTGCGGTATTGTATCACTTCCTGTTCCGGAGCACAGCGGTGTTTTTCTGTATCTGTTAGCTGTTTAATCTGCGCTGTTAGATTGCTCTAGTTACCTAGATAACGATTTGCTTCACAGTGTAATCTTCACGTGCCTTAACTAAAGCGCTCCGTCTGCTGAATCACCTCTAAATTATTTACACATTATTCACTTTGTGTGTTTTTAGGAATCCGCTAGCTTAGCGCAGCTACTAGCTCTTAGCCGGTTTAGCATGGCGGCTTCTCCTGTCTCTCCTGCACTTTTCTGCTCTGGGTGTGAAATGTTTAGTTATTCCTCGGTCTCCTTTAGCAGTAATGGTACTTGTAATAAGTGTAGCTTATTCGTAGCTTTGGAGGCCAGGCTGGGCGAATTGGAGACTCGGCTCCGCACCGTGGAAAATTCTACAGTTAGCCAGGCCCCTGTAGTCGGTGCGGACCAAGGTAGCTTAGCCGCCCTTAGTTTCCCTCTGGCAGATCCCGAGCAGCCGGGAAAGCAGGCCGACTGGGTGACTGTGAGGAGGAAGCGTAGTCCTAAACAGAAGCCCCGTGTACACCGCCAACCTGTTCACATCTCTAACCGTTTTTCCCCACTCGGCAACACACCCGCTGAGGATCAAACTCTGGTTATTGGCGACTCTGTTTTGAGAAATGTGAAGTCAGCGACACCAGCAACCATAGTAAATTGTCTTCCGGGGGCCAGAGCAGGCGACATTGAAGGAAATTTGAAACTGCTGGCTAAGGCTAAGCGTAAATTTGGTAAGATTGTAATTCACGTCGGCAGTAATGACACCCGGTTACGCCAATCGGAGGTCACTAAAATTAACATTGAATCGGTGTGTAACTTTGCAAAAACAATGTCGGACTCTGTAGTTTTCTCTGGGCCCCTCCCCAATCGGACCGGGAGTGACATGTTTAGCCGCATGTTCTCCTTGAATTGCTGGCTGTCTGAGTGGTGTCCAAAAAATGAGGTGGGCTTCATAGATAAAATGTAAATGAGTCCACCCACCACTTTAATCATATCTTAGATCTTGTTCTGACTTATGGTATGGAAATTGAAGACTTAACAGTATTCCCTGAAAACTCCCTTCTGTCTTATCATTTCTTAATAACATTTACATTTACTCTGATGGACTACCCAGCAGTGGGGAATAAGTTTCATTACACTAGAAGTCTTTCAGAAAGTGCTGTAACTAGGTTTAAGGATATGATTCCTTCTTTATGTTCTCTAATGCCATATACCAACACAGAGCAGAGTAGCTACCTAAACTCTGTAAGGGAGTTAGAGTATCTCGTCAATAGTTTTACATCCTCATTGAAGACAACTTTGGATGCTGTAGCTCCTCTGAAAAAGAGAGCTTTAAATCAGAAGTGCCTGACTCCGTGGTATAACTCACAAACTCGCAGCTTAAAGCAGATAACCCGTAAGTTGGAGAGGAAATGGCGTCTCGCTAATTTAGAAGATCTTCACTTAGCCTGGAAAAAGTCTGTTGCTCTATAAAAAAGCCCTCCGTAAAGCTAGGACATCTTACTACTCATCACTAATTGAAGAAAATAAGAACAACCCCAGGTTTCTTTTCAGCACTGTAGCCAGGCTGACAAAGAGTCAGAGCTCTATTGATCATTAATCATTAGTGATTGATCTCTGCTCCCCTCCACAGCATGTCTTTTTCTTGGTTCTCTCCCTCAGCCCCAACCAGTCCCAGCAGAAGACTGCCCCTCCCTGAGCCTGGTTCTGCTGGAGGTTTCTTCCTGTTAAAAGGGAGTTTTTCCTTCCCACTGTCGCCAAGTGCTTGCTCACAGGGGGTCGTTTTGACCGTTGGGGTTTTTACGTAATTATTGTATGGCCTTGCCTTACAATATAAAGCGCCTTGGGGCAACTGTTTGTTGTGATTTGGCGCTATATAAATAAAATTGATGAAATTGATGATGACAATCTGCTTTCATGAAGGGTAGGTCTATACATAACAATATAAGACTGGTCATGGTCTTAATTGAATACCGTGACTTAATTCAGGATGGTTTTATTTTCTTTCTGGACTTTTTTAAAGCCTTTGATTCAGTAGAACACCCATTTATTCTTGCTGCACTTAAACTTTTTGGTTTTGGTCCTAAATGTAAAAATCTAATTTGTGGTCTATATAAAAACATAAATAGCTGTGTTCTCCTCTCTAAGGGTTCCACTCCAACTTTTAATGTAAATGTTGGTATTTCTCAGGGGTGCCCAATTTCGCTGTACTTATTCATCTTAGTCGCAGAATTGTTATCCATTCATATTAAAATTGTAACAATATCCAAAGACTTAATATCCATGGAACAGAAATTGTAATAAGCCAACTAGCTGGCGATACAACTTTATTCTTAAAAGATAAAAAAAACAAATCCCAGTTGCTATCCAGGAAATTGAAAAATTCTACAAAGCTTCAAGTCTACATTTAAATCTTAAAAAATGTGAAATTTTGCCTCTTCACAATACTTCACTAAAAGAAATATGTAATATACCTATTAAGTCAGAGATCAAATACCTAGGTGTTCAACTTAGTAAAGACAAAAACATATGCCAAACAGTCAATATAGAATGCAAAATAAAAGAATGTAAAACACAACTGACCACATGGCTCCAAAAAGACTTATCGATTTTAGGTCGAATATATTTAACAAAAATGGAAAGCTTGTCTAGATGCATTTATCCTCTTTATTCAAATCCCATTTCTTCTAATTTAACCAAATCAATAAATCAATTGAATTTCAATTTCATATGGTGAAACAACTACACTATCTTATGATGATGAAGAAAAATCGTATGGTCAAAGATGCTGATGAAGGTGGTCTAAAAGCAGTTGACTTAGAATGTCTGAATGGAACACTAAAAATAAATAGGCTAAAATCTTGGCTCAAAAATTACAACTCCCTATGGTACTGTATCCCTAATTTAATTTAAAAAAAATTAGGCGGTCTAAACCTTCTGCTTGTTTGTGACTTTGACATTAATAAGCTTCCTATAACCTTGTCGGAGTTCCACAGACAAATTTTGCACTACTAGAAAATGCTATATGTCCATAACTTTTCTCCACATCTGATAGTAATTTGGAATAACAGATATATACTGCATAGCAACAAATACTTATTTTACAAAGACTGGTTTAAAAAAAAAATTGGTCAATTTATCATCTCATGGATGATGAAGGAAATCTCTTAGATTATGACCAATTCTGCATAAAATACAACTTTAATCCATCTTTATTAGACTTCATGCGATTACGTAATGCCCTCACCAATGACTTCATTTTATATGTAAAAGTTCTCTAGCCTCATCAAATAATACAAACACACCTGCCTTCTCCTATATGTGGTGTGTCAATTTTAGATAAAAATGTAACAATCATTTTATTAGAAAATGTCTTAATAATGAATTATTCCCTGGACTGCAATGTAGAAATGATATTCTATCAAAATTTGATAAAAAAGACTATTTCAAAACTTGGAACGATGTATTTGTCTTTTCCTATAGCTCCAAAAATTAAAGAAACACACTTCAAAATTATGAACAATATTTACCCATCTAAAGAATTACTAAGGTTATGTTTTAACATTCAAGAAAATAACTTCATTTTGCCTTAGAAATGTTGAAACTATGGACCATTTGTTTTTCTACTGTGTTGTGGTGCAATCCTTTTGGACAGAATTACTTAATTGGGTCAAAACATTATTTCCATCAACAATTAATTTTACAAGAGATAATATTACTTTTGGTTTTCTAAGTAAGAATAAGAAAGAACTCTGTATTAATGTCATTTTATGTCTTGCCAAATTTTGTATCCACAAAAGCAAATGTCAGAAATGTCCCCCTACAT
This sequence comes from Thalassophryne amazonica, assembly GCF_902500255.1. Taxonomy (NCBI): domain Eukaryota; kingdom Metazoa; phylum Chordata; class Actinopteri; order Batrachoidiformes; family Batrachoididae; genus Thalassophryne; species Thalassophryne amazonica. The sequence goes on from NC_047116.1 coordinate 70,249,244, forward strand.
TTTCTTACTTCAAGAATGACTTTGACCTCTACATGAAATCTTTGGAACATATGAAGCAACCAAAAGCCATGAAACTCTTCTTTTATTTTTTTGCAGTTGTTGAGCAATGATCTTTGAACCAAAAACTTCATGACCTTATCTGTGAATTTCTAAAGTCTACGAACTCTTCTCCGTGAACTTTGAACTTTCTCTAAAGACTATGAACTTTCAAAACTATGAACTTTTCCCTGTGAACTTTGAACTTTTTTCTAAAGACTAAAAAAAAAAAAGAAAACACACACTGACACCTTTTTTATTTTTCTTGTACGAGGTCTGTTAGAAAAGTATCCGACCTTTTTATTTTTTTCAAAAACCATATGGATTTGAATCACGTGTGATTGCATCAGCCAAGCTTGAACCTTTGTGCGCATGCGTGAGTTTTTTCACGCCTGTCGGTTGCGTCATTCGCCTGTGAGCAGGCTTTGTGTGAGCAGTGGTCCACCCCTCTCGTCGGATTTTTATTGCGAATAAATGTCTGAACGATTTGGAGCTTTGCTGCATCAATTTTTTCCAGAAACTGTGAGAGACCTCCAGGTGGACACCATTCGGAAAATTCAGATGGCTTTCAGGGACGATTTCATGGGGATTACACAGATTAAGGAGTGCTCCAGCCGGTTTAAAGACCGCCCACAGCGTCTGAGAGCGCACCGCGCTCCGAGCGCCGATTGACAGGCTGAATCAACCAGATCATTTCCAACGTGAAGGCTTTGTTGATCTGGGACGTCGTCTCACTTACACAAAAATGGCAGGAGACGTGGACATCAGTACTTTTTCGGCACATTCCACTGTTACAGGAGTTTTTTTCATGGAAAGAGAAGCGGACGGATGCGCCACTGAGCCGTTCATGGCGCGGGACAAAACCACCTCCGTGTTGGTTTCACAGGACGGCTTTCAGATGGCTTTCAGACGGCTTTCGGTGGTTTTTCAGTCGTGTGACTATCCGAGAAATTGTGGATGAGCCTGGACATGCCAGAACATGTCCTGTGAGGCTTCATCACGGCGTTGCTTTGCGCCATGCGGCACCACCACGACGCGTGGAATTCCTGCGCACGTCTGTCTCAATGTGCCGAAAAAGTGCTGATGTCCACGTCTTCCGCAATTCCTGTGCTAGTCAGACGACGTCCCGGATAAAACACAGCGTCCAGTTTGGAAATGAACTGGCACATTCCACTGTTAGAGGAGTTTTTGTCATGGAAAGAGGAGCGGAGGAATTCCACGCGTCGCGGCGCTGCGTGGCGCAAAGCAACGCCATGATGAAGCCTCACGGGACATGTTCTGGCATGTCCAGGCTCATCCACAATTTCTCGGATACTCACACAACTGAAAAACCACTGAAAGATGTCTGAAAGACATCTCAAAGCCGTCCTGTAAGACCAACACGGAGGTGGTTTTGTCCTGCGCCATGAACGGCTCCGTGGCGCATCCGTCCGCTTCTCTTTCCATGAAAAAAACTCCTGTAACAGTGGAATGTGCCGAAAAAGTACTGATGTCCACGTCTCCTGCCATTTTTGTGTAAGTCAGACGACGTCCCGGATCAACAAAGCCTTCACGTTGGAAATGATCTGGTTGATTCAGCCTGTCAATCGGCGCTCGGAGCGCGGCGCGCTCTCAGACGTTGTGGGTGGTCTTTAAACCGGCTGGAGCACTCCTTAATCTGTGTAATCCCCATGAAATCGTCCCTGAAAGCCATCTGAATTTTCCGAATGGTGTCCACCTGGAGGTCTTTCACAGTTTCTGGAAAAAAATGATGCAGCAAATTCTTCAGACATTTATTCGCAATAAAAATCCGACGAGAGGGGTGGACCACTGCTTACACAAAGCCTGCTCACAGGCAAATGACGCAACCGACAGGCGTGAAAAAAACTCACACATGCGCACGAAGGTACAAGCTTGGCTGATGCAATCACACGTGATTCAAATCCATATGGTTTTTGAAAAAAATAAAAAGGTCTGATACTTTTCTAACAGACCTCATATATCTTGTATATTCTCTCTCAATTTATAACGGTCATACTGTGACTTTTTTGTGGCCTTGTGCTTTGTTCGTTATTGTATTTGTTGAAATTAAGTTTTGGGGAAAAAAAGTTGTTCTTCTTCTCCTTCTTCTCCTCCTCCTTCTTGGTTGTCGGCAGGCTAGGCACGGTTAGTGCGTTGCTGCCCCCCTCAGGTCATAAGACGCAGAACACCTATTAAATGTCAATGAGATCGATACAGCACCCCTATATTTTCCAATACAAGTCACATTTTTTTAAAAAACAAACCACCAAATTTGCTCTCTCCTTTGAGGAGGCTCCATGCCCTAGTAATGTCCTCAAAGAAAAGGTACTATAACCCAAATCTGCCAAACCTCGAAACATGACCCTTCTATCCTCTGCATACAAAGGGCAGTGTATTAATACATGAAGAACAGATTCAGTGACGCCGCAAAAATGACAGCAACCATCCAGATGTTTTCCAAGCACATACTGCCCACTGTTTAACCCACACTGACCCAGCCTAAGCCTTGCCAACTTCACATCATTGTGACGTGAGACACCCAGTGACACATTACCCTGCTCTACTTTTGAAACAATAGTGTGAAGGTGTCTTTCCTTGGTCTCAGTATCCCAAATGTGCTGCCACTGCTGGTGTATACTACCATTAACAAAACTACGGCATTCCATTCTACTAAAAGGAACATGAAACAGGATGGCGTCAGTCCTTAAGCTGGCCTTAGCAGCAGCATCAGCCATTTCATTCCCATGAATTCCCACATGGGCTGGGACCCACAGAAACCCTACACAACACCCAGTCTCCACAGGTTTAAAAAGCAACATCAAAATTTCACTAATCACATCTGCTTTGGCCAAGCACCCTCCACCCACTAAAGACATCAGTGAAGACAGAGAGTCAGAACAAATTACCACACTTTTAAGTCCAGCGTCCTCTACCCACCACAGTGCCCAGAAGATCGCAAACAACTCAGCGGTAAACAAAGAAATGCCGTCAGATAAATGGTGACATTTACTTAACCCAAATTGAATAATATAAACACCAAAACCCACCCGTCTAGTTGCCAGATCTCTCAAACCATCTGTGTAAATCTGGGTAACGCCTCTCCACGCAGTCCTGAGATGGACATTTACATAAATGGCCAGACTTCCTTTAAAATCTTTATGCAATTCACTCAATGACAAATCAACATCTGGTACAGGCCACAGCCAAGGTGGAGTTACTGGCCAGACCACTGGAGGAACAACACTACTATTACCAAAATTAAGCCCCTGTAATCGTCCTTTTAGTGAAAACAGAAAGCAGCTGCCGTTGTGTGTATCTGTGCCACCTCCAAACTCCCAACTGTCATCCAGCACAGAAGAGGACAAAAGCGCCGTTCCAGCCCCCTTTAATTTCACTATATAGTTTAATCCCAGTTTTATACGTCTCAGACTTAAAGGGGTTTCCCCCGACTCGACCAATAGTGCAGGAAGTGAAGTAGTTTTAAAAGCTCCAACACACAATCTCAACCCTTTAGCAAGAACAATGTCAAGTTTTCCCAATAAAGACTCTGCTGCAGACCCATACACCACACAGCCATAATCAAACATGGACCTAATTACAGCTTTATAAATAGTTAACATCGTTCAGCCCCCCATGTTGTTCCAGTCAGACACCTCATAACGTTAATCACTTTAGTACTCTTATCCACAATTTTCTGTATATGGCCTGTAAGTCGCTCATCCAGCACAACTCCAAGGAACTTGAATGATTTAACCCTTTCAATATGTTCACCGTACAGTGTAAGAGGTTGCTCACAACCACGCTTCTTCCTTCTAAAAACCGCATACTTAGTTTTGGAAACAGACAATCGAAATCCCCATCTGCCAGTCCAGCCCTGTACCTTATCTAACGCACACTGCATTTGACTAAATAGGTGTGTAACATTACTGCCCCTTTTCCAAAGGGCCCCAAATAAAGATCTGCCAAAGCTACCATCAACAGCATCAAAGATATCACTAACCATAACATTGAAAAGGACACGACTGATAACGCTGCCCTGAGGGGCCCCATTATCAACAAGAAAGGCATCAGAAAAACAGTTACCTACTCTAACCTGAACACTTCTAGCACTCAAGAAGTGTTTAAATCCAGTTCAATATCCTCCCTTTTATACCTGCATCAAAAAGTTTTATTATAAGACCTTCCTTCCAGAGCATGTGATATGCTTTTTCAATATCCAGAAAAACCATCAACACAGCTTCACGATTGCTCAACTCTTTCTTAATATCACTATCTAAAACCAACACAGAGTCCATTGGTGCTCTCCCAAGCCTAAAACCATTTTGGGAAGGTGAAAAATATCCCCCCGCTCCAGGTGGAATACCAACTTATCCGTAACCATTCTCTCCATAATTTTACATATAACAGGTGTAAGAGCAATAGGCCTATACGACAAGGGGCTCCCTGCCTCTTTGCCAGGTTTAAGAATGGGCACAATGATTGCCCGTTTCCAGTCCTCTGGAAGACACCCCTCTGCCCACACTGTATTAATCAAAGACAGCAGTTCATCCGATGCAGTGTCATCCAAATGCTGGAAAAGCTGGTACCCCAGGCCATCTATACCAGGAGCAGTGTGTTGCCCTCGCTCTATTGCTCCCTTCAACTCCTTCATAGGAAAGAAGAGATTGATCACAGCAGAGTTATCATTACTGTAGTCCAACTTAAACCCCTCTTGAAGAAGGATCATCTCTCTCCTCAGAAGACCATCTGCATCAATATTAATGTCACTGGAGACCCGCTGGAATGCTTTCGCCAAGAGGTCAGACTTTGCTTTATTGTCCACAGCCTCTGTCGTATTCCAGACCTGCCGAAGTGGAGTTTGAGCACCCAAACCCCTGGTGGTCAGAGTGAAAATTACGAGAAAACACACACGCTCGTGCGCGTAAATGTTCTGTAGGTGGTGGTAATGCACCGATGTTACTTTAACAACCGTCATTAGTATCCAACGAAGAAGAACGTTTTCCTGTTGTCGTCCAATGCTAAAGCTATTTAGCTGGAGGTGCTGGAAACTCTTCTCTGAACAGAACAAATGTCACTCTGGGATCCCTGAATATGTTTTTTGAAGAGCTCCAGAAGCACAGATGTCGACAGTAAACCGGAAGAAGAAGAAAAGGTGAAGTTAGCGCGAAAAGGTTAAAAGGAAAACAGCTGAGAAGGTTATTGAAATAGCGGCTAACTGCTGCTAATGCCGAGATATTTGAGTTGGTAGAAACAAATCGCAGAGAAGCAAGCAGAAACTGTGATCCAGAGCAGGTTTGTCCACTAAACTTTATTTCAGACCAGCTGCACCACATCCAAATAATAGCTTTGTGTTGGAGTTCTTATTATAGACTGAATACCAAATATCAGCAAAAATAAATAAGACAAACTGTGCTTTATGATGATAAATGGACAGTTCAGCTTGGTGATGGACTGATGAAGTCGTTCAATCGATACTATCAATTTCAGTTTTTCCTCATTTTATACACTCAAAAATTGAATTATGCACATAATTCATAAAGTCTGAAGCTCATGAATCAACATCATGACTTCAAACTGCTGAACTCTGAGTACAACATCATGGTTTCACTCAAATCAGAAGACTTCATTTGTCCTAAAGTGGAAGAAAATGGATGGATGGAGTCTGCTGATGTTTCAACTGCACAGATAAACAGAAAAGTTGACACGACGAGCAGGAGACTGGATTAAAAAAAAAAAAATCTTAAATTCTTTCATTTTATGGATATTAATATCTATCTATTAATCTAATCTAATGTAATGTAATTGATTATGAGCTGGTTGCAGCAGGTACGTGAGGAAAACGTGCACGTTAGGTGATCTCTGGGATCAGGGTTGGTGTCTCCTGCTTTAGGACATCTGTCCCAGCACAGGGATATTTCGGTGTTGTCTCACACTTGTGATTGGTCAGCCTGGGCAGCAGAGTAGCAGCAAATTACTAAATTGGCCTGCTTTTAGTCTTTCCTCCACTTGGTTGTTGACTCTCTTTCTTTTGTGTGCTTTAAAGTCTTTCTACAAACATGTCTGAAGTCCAGCAGCCAAGGGACATGCTGAAACTACAGCTAACGCTGATGAAGGAATGATCACAGACCAGGAAGAAGAAATGTATCATTTTAAAGAAGAGGATAACAGAGGTAAAGGGCTTGTTTTAATCCTCCAAATCTATTCTACAGAACAGGTTTGTTCATTCAGCTTTGTTTGTGTTACTTATAGTTTATAACATGTTGTCATGGTCAAATATTTTCCTCCTTTTCTTTGGTAACTTAGTAGTATTAATAGCCAGCTTTGCTACCAGGCATGACATGTCAACCCGAACAGTGTAAATGTGGAACCAGGGTTCTGGCTAGCGCAAACTTGCATTACAGCCCGTTACGTTATAATTTTGGACCGTTACGACTTTCAATACAGCGTTTGTATTCAACCATTCCTGCAGCGCGACTCCAGTTTGAAGCGTGAATCGAAGCAATGCTCGTGGCTCTTTGATACACTGCTCTTCAGAAGCGGTAAGTCCGCTTCTTAACCCCTCTGAAAGCCATTAAAATATCATGAGTCACTTTTGTGTGGATTAAAGTCACTAACTGGGACTCTTGTCTTGTTGCAGTCGAGAAACGAGAATCGTCCTCCATTCCGTTGTCACAGCTTTAAATGCTGCACAGCTCTCTGCTGAGACAGAGTCCGCTCGGAATTAATAACTTCAAAACGAATCGCCACTTTAAATAAAATGACACCTCTTACAAATGTTGCAATACAGACAATAAACTACAATCGACTAAAACGTTTTTTTTCCTCCAAAATGAGATGTCTTGCATTCTTTATAAACCTGACCTGCTGCACATCTGCGTGAGCTACAGCTCATAGGTATGGAAATACATTCATGCCAATAATAATGTCTGAAAGGAAATGCTTTTGACAAAAACTAACAGATTTTATTTCTGTTTATGTCCAGAGATCAGGGATCCACCATGTAGAGTTTATGTCCAGAGTTTAAGGATCCAGTAACCAATTTCATATTTATTCACTTTAAGACTCAATAAAAATATTGTTCAATTTCAACTTAATCAGCTTATAAAGGGCCACATTACAACAAAAGCCGCCACAAGGTGCCTCACACAGAACAGTTCAACATAAAAAATTAAAATAAATAAAAAATTCAAATACCTAATTAAAAACAGAAGTAAAAGAATAAAACATAACAAAATAAAAACTACTCATAAAAAAGAGAATAAAAATAGGTTTTAAGTCTTGACTTAAAAATGTCCACGGACATGTGGACAGTACATGCCAGTACATGCCTCACTGAGGGCCATGTACTGGCTGTACAGGCAATCATTCCATTCAGTATAATCAGTACTCAAATAGAGTCCATTTTAAACAAACTTTCAGTGCAGAGATTTATTTTGTTGTTTTAATGGAACAGATTAAACTGCAAAACCAGTATATACATTAAGAACCTTCAACTGTCTGAGACTTTGTTTTTTGTTTGTTTTAAAGGACCAAATTAAACTGCAAAACCAGCATGTACATTAAGAGCCTTCAACTGTCTAACATTGAAAAAGTGTAAACCCATCTTTTGATAACTTGAATAGTTTAACATGTCAACATTTTACTGAACTGAGTGTAAACACAGACCCAGATGTCACACAAGACCAAATCCTGTGTGGCAAGTGCCAATACAGGACAGGATGTCATTTTTAAAGGATGTGTAATCCTTGTAATGCCCTGGGATGCGAATGGTCTCAAAGCAGGTGGAAGCTGTGGGATAGCGGCCATTGATGACTTCCAATGAGAGACTTTGAAGGAGAACCTCCCATCCAGTCCAGAATTTGACCAGGCTGGTAAGTTCAGCTGGTATGGAGTAGATTCAAATGGATAAAAGTTAGTCATCAGGCTAAACAGCCATTATCAACTGATTAGAAGATCAGTTAAACCAAATAAACCTACCATTAGCTGTGAACTGATGTAGATAGCTTGACATGAGGCATCTGGTTTCCACAGAACAGTCGTCATCATCGCTGTCTTCCTCACGAGGCCATGTTATACACTGAAGAAGCACCTGGATTAAAAAAGAAAAAATAGCATGAGATAGTTTTTCTTTTACACAGACAGTAATAGATGCTGTCCATGTATGAACCATAATATTTACTACAGATGCAACACTTCAAGATGTTTCATCTATAATGTGTGGGTAAGTTATGTGTGAGTGTGAGCATTGTTTTTGAGGATGCACAAGCAAATTTTGTTGTGCTGTTTTACTGTGCAATGACAATGAATGTGATTCTGATTCTGAAGACAGAAAAATAAACCTCAGCGCTGATGCTTCCTGCTGCATCTTGAGGAAAGAGCAAGGCCACTGTGTCAGGTCTTTGGGTCATTACAGTCCACATTGGGGTTTCCTTAAGACCCCGTCTCAGTTGTTTGATTTGCCTCATGATGCGCCGTATTACCTGTAAATGGTAAAAAAGGTGGAGAAGAGAACCCATAACATTTTATCTAAAAAGCAAGTTTGAAAAGTGAAACAGATAAAGAATAATTCAATTTAAATATTTATTATGCTGCATTCCCCTGGTGAGTGAGACAAACAAACAAAAAAAAAACAAAAAACAAAAAAACTTGTCCTGCAGACTCCCCATTATATTTTATGTTTCTAAAAAAATAAATTATCACATGGAAATTGATGCAGTTTACTGGAAACTTTTGTTGTTAATGTGGACACAAATTGGGAAAAAGTGAAACATTTTAATTTTGTCACATTATTTTAAAAACTTAGCAATGTGCATTTGTCACCAAAACATAACTCCTCAAACATGAATGTACACATTCATTTTCATGCCATTTTGTCTAAAAATAAATATCCAAGGTCCCTTGTAATTTTAATCAAGAAGTCATCTTATCTGAAACAAGTTAGTTTTAATTTACAGATAAAGGTTTCTCAAAAAAAAAAAAATTTCTAACTCAAAACTTTTTTAATTACAAGTTTTATAATGTAAGAATTGTTTTTTCTTAACTTCAGAATATACAGTAATCAGAAAATCTTAAGGTTAAAAAAAAGTAAGGATTTTCTTCAGAAAACTATATAAATTAGCAGTTCTGGGACACATTTCTGCACTGAAGTCTTCTGTGTTTTGGCTTGATGCCTCATTTCTATTGGACAGTGCGAAGCTACATTAGTGCAAAGCAGTGAAAGTTAGATTGGGTTGAATTTTGACTGTTGCTTCTTGATGACAAGAAACGCAACCATCGTGCCATGACGTGTCAAAAATGCAACACTTCTCATTGAAGAGAGTTTTTGTTTTTGTTTTTAAACAGCATTCCGCATCTTGTTTAACACCCTGAACACGTGCAGTGTAAAAGGCCTTTAACACTGTCACGGTTTAATGTGCTTTCAGTCATCATACTCGCTGCTTTGGGTTTGCGTATGCTCACTAAGGTTGGGTACTGATAACATCTTATTGATATCGATGCCATTATCGATCCAGTTCTTTATCGATTCCCTTATCAATACCTCTTTTGAATTTTCTGTGTACTAAAAGTAGGCTTTACAGGTTTTCTATGTCAACAACATTTTATTGAGTCTTAAAAGTAAATAAATATGAAATTGGTCCCTGGATCCAAGATCTCTGGACATAAAAAAAAAAATCAAATCTCAACATGATGGATCCTAGCTCTCTGGACAAAAATAGAAATAAACAAAATCTGTAGTTTTTGTCAAAAGCATTTCCTTTCAGGTTTTAATGACACAAATGTGACTCCATTGCCTCAGAGCTCTTGCAGCCAGCAGCATGCACATCAGGATGTAATTCAAAAAGAAAAGACATTTATTTTTGGTGGAGGGGACAAAAAAACCTGGCTTTGGTTGGTTGTAGTTTGTGATTTGTACTACAGCATTTGGACACAGGTGTCATTTGATATTTGCTTTGAAGTTATTAATTTCGACAGAAATCTATCTTTCAATCTTTACTCGGCAGACAGCTGCGGAGCGTTTGCAGACGGACGATTCTTGTTTCTTGCTTGCAACAAGCGTCCCAGTTAGTGACTTCAATCTGCACAAAAGTGACATCTTTAAATGACTCTGAGGGAGGTTAACGAAGAATTTGCGGATCTGCCGCTTCTGATTAGCAACGAACCAGAGACCCACCGAAGCAGTGGGTCGCAGCACTGCTTCAAGCTTCAATCATCTTGAAACAGCGACCACTTCCGCGATAAACACCCTCAAAAACAACAGCCGCTCTGGCGGAATGTGAACTGAAGGACTGATAAGGGAATCATTAAGAAAAAAAAGGCTATTCATGTGGGTGGATCAAACCATTTGTCACACATTATTAGCACTACTTGGAGAAGCAACAAAGCAATGGGCCGAAGCACTGCTTCAAGCTTCAACCACTTTGAAGCAGCGACCATTTTCATGATAAACACCCTCAAAAACAACAGCCGCTGTTGCATGTTTTTTGGGATGTAATCATGGTGAGAGGAGACATTATTAGAAAAGTACAGAGAGCGATTTTTGTTGAGCTTCCAGGAGAACATGATCAGGTTATGGTCTGAGAGACCAGTTAACATATTATAAATTTTGTTTATTCTATCTGTTTTGTTAGTAAATAAAAGATCAATTCTAGTTTTTGAAGTGTAAGACACTCTAGTAGGTTTTTCAATAAGTTGTGTTAGATTGTGAGTACCCATAATTTGTTTGAGGTTCTTCCTATTTTGTTTGTCATCCCAAATTATGTTGAAGTCACCTACAATTATCTCTTTATTAGAGTCGTGTGAGTTTAGCAAGAGTTTTAACTGGTAATAAAGTCCACCTTAGCAGAAGGTGGATGATAGAGGCAAATCAAAGAGAAGGACATTTCTATAGAAAGAGTGATTTCAATACCGACACATTCAAAATTGAATGTGTCAGACCAAGTAATCTCCTTGCATGTAAGATTATTCTTTACATATGTAAAGTAATACCCCTCCTCCTTTACCCATCAACCTGTCTCTCCTAAAGACATTGTATCCTGGCATAGATACAAGGGCTTCAGAAGATGACTTTTTTTTAACCATGACTCAGATACAGCTAAACAGTCAAGGTTTGACTCCAGCAAGATGTGTTCCAGTTGTTCCCATTTGTTACCGAGACTTCTGATGTTTAGGTGTCCGCACAGGAGTCCCTTAGGTTTGGATTTGGGATCCCAGACTAACTTTGCTTGATTCAGAGTTTGGAACAGTTTCATACGCCGAAACTTTTTTAAAATGGGATTGTCGATCCACTATTTCAGGGAGGATCAACGCTCGAAACACCGGAGGAGGAAGGTGGGGTAAAGCTAGCACGTTACTGGCGCAGTTTGGTTGTTGTAAAGCTAACAGAACTGTTTGTTGGACACTTGCAGTTGAACAGCTGGTTTGCAGTGAGGTAAAAGCTGGCCCCGGGCATGGATGGTCACTGGATCCTTAAACTCTGGACATAATAAACTCTACATGATGGATCCTTGATCTCTGGACATAACTAGATATAAAGAAAATCTGTAGTTTTTGTCAAAAGCATTTCCTTTCAGACATTACTGACATGATTGTCTTTCCATACGTCGAGCTGAGCTCTTGCAGCTGGCTGCACTGCACGTCAGGATGTAATTCATAAAGAATGCAGGACGTCTCATTTTGGGAGGAAAAAATGTATTAGTCGATTGAAGTTTGTCTGTATTACAGCATTTGGAAACAGGTGTCGTTTTATTTAAAGCGGCAATTCCCTTTGAAGTTGTTAATTCCGATCGGACTCTCTCGGCAGAGAGCTGCACAGCGTTTGGAGCTGTGCCAATGGAACGGAGGACAATTCTGGTTTCTTGACTGCAACAAGACGAGTCCCAGTTAGTGACTTTAATCCATACAAAAGTGACTCGCGATTGATATATTTTAATGGCTTTGAGAGGGGTTTAGAAGCGGACTTTGTCTGTTTCCCCTCCAGGTGGCGTGCAGCAGAGCCAAGGAATCTATATCACACCTGTGACTCATCTGCTCCTGATGATCAGCGATGTACTTAAACCCCGGCTTAGAGCTCATCTTTGCCAGAATCTCCAACCTGAATCTGCCAGAATCTGAGATCAGCTCGAGATCAGCCTGAGTGCCGTCTGATGCTTGATACCAGAACCTACCGAGAGATTTCACTGAGACGCTATTAGCGTGACTTCTGAGCTTTCCACACCTTCTTTCCAAAGTAACCTGGCCGTTCTATTTCCCATAATAGAGTTCTCTGACCTTTGGTGTTTCTAAACGCCTTCCATGCTGCAACATCTATTGGCTTCTACACCATTACCAGCATACTGCTACGTCACTTTAGGAACACTCAGCTGTGCCGCTGTTGATCTGCAGCCTGCCTCCAGAGCATGCTGGTCTGCTTCTGTCAGCTACGTTCCTGTTCATCTCTGAGTTCGTGAGATTCCATTCTTATCCAGCTCCTGTGAATTTCGTCTGTTTATTCCAAGAACTGTATGAACTGTTTATAGAACTACCAAGAACTTCCAAGTCATTCCTAAAGCCAAGTTCAACTCAGAACAGAATGAAAATTAAAAAATGCTCCCACGGAGGTTTACACCAAAAGATCACTGATTCGTTCATTTCGCTGTCAATCAAAAAGGGATTCAGCCTCAGCCAGATCATCCAATCATCATGCAGAAGCTGAGCGTCCGGGCCAGCCAAGGCCAGCCCACTGCCCCATAGTCCCCCAGAGACGCTGAGCGTCCGATGGGCAGGACAAAGCCCAGCATTTATCCATTGACTCGTCTCGTTTCGCTGCAGTCTTTGCTTCGCTATTGAACTCTGTGGACGCTCAGCTTCCACACTGTTTAAAGCACTGTGAAGCTGCGGGAATGAGTGAGAGAGGAAAGCCACCATGAATGAATGAATGGATTTATTCGGCACACACACAAATCCGAAAGAACAGAAACATACCAATAATATGAATGTTATATAAACAAGCCTGTGAGTCCGAAAGGGTGTGGGCAGAAGCAAAGCTTATCAACGCCCACCCCTGCTAGAATGAGTCCAACAATTATAACAGTCATAACAACATATACACAAATTCACAACACACTACATATCAACACAGACATACACTTCAATATCCAATTACATTTCAATTCATGTATAAGTATGTTATGTATAAAGTGCCAAATCACAGCAAACTTGGCCCAAGTCACTCCATTATTATTAGTTTTAAATATGTTCACATTTCACAGAATGGAGTTAATATTTTACTGATTACTAATTATTTACTTACCCACAACAATGAGAATTGTTTTTAAGAATTTGTTTGTCAGCACAATTGATGGATTATCCGTGAGTGTCCGTGGATATCGGTAAATCTCTTGTAGGTTTGTCAGTTATATGCTCCAAATAGAGAGTTACAGTCACCACACTAGTATAGTTCCAGACTACCTCAAACTTGTTTTTTAGTCATCTGCACTAAAATTAGAAAATAAAATGTAATATTTCCAGATTACATATATTGTACTGATTTATGCTACAATTTATGAAAACTGTGTCTAAACATTTATAAATTCTTATTTGCAAGAGAATAGTACAAAGACGCAAGCTTACCTGTGCTATGTCCTGCCTCGGGATGCGTGTAACTATAGTTACAGACATCAGTTCTAAACTGGTGATGCTTCTCAGCCTGACCTGAAGACGGTTGCTAACAACACTCATGCTAACAGGCTAAACAGACTGCAATCACAAAACCAAAGATGGTTCTGTTCGAGTCTGTTTCTAGGGCTGCCATGATTAGGAATATCTAGCCAAGCCGGATATGAATACTACCAAGTTACCAAGGAAATGGAGAAAAATATTTGACCATTACAACAACATGTTATAAAGAATCAGTAACACAAACAAAGCTGAGTGAACAAACCTGTTCTGTAGAAGAGATTTAGAGGATTAAAAACAGCATCCAACCCTTTACCTCTTTTGTTCTCTTCTTTTAAATGACTCATTTCTTCTTCCTGTTCTATGATCATTCCTTCATCAGCAGGTGTTAGCTGTAGTTTCAACATGTCCCTCAGCTGCTGGACTTCAAACATGTTTGTACAACCCCTGGCAAAAATTATGGAACCACCGGCCTCAGAGGATGTTCATTCAGTTGTTTAATTTTGTAGAAAAAAAGCAGATCACAGACATGATACAAAACTAAAGTCATTTCAAATGGCAACTTTCTGGCTTTAAGAAACACTATAAGAAATCAAGAAAAAAAGATTGTGGCAGTCAGTAACGGTTACTTTTTTAGACCAAGCAGAGGAAAAAAATATGGAATCACTCAATTCTGAGGAAAAAATTATGGAATCACCCTGTAAATTTTCATCCCCCAAATTAACACCTGCATCAAATCAGATCTGCTCATTGACATTGACCCTATGCCATGACATTGACCCTATGTGTCTTTTTGCAAGGAATGTTTTTGCAGTTTTTGCTCTATGGCAAGATGCATTATCATCTTGAAAAATGATTTCATCATCCCCAAACATCCTTTCAATTGTCCAAAATATTAACATAAACTTGTGCATTTATTGATGTAATGACAGCCATCTCCCCAGTGCCTTTACCTGACATGCAGCCCCATATCATCAATGACTGTGGAAATTTACATGTTCTCTTCAGGCAGTCATCTTTATAAATCTCATTGGAACGGCACCAAACAAAAGTTCCAGCATCATCACCTTGCCCAATGCAGATTCGAGATTCATCACTGAATATGACTTTCATCCAGTCTTCCACAGTCCACAGTTGCTTTTCCTTAGCCCATTGTAACCTTGTTTCTGTTTAGGTGTTAATGATGCCTTTTGTTTAGCTTTTCTGTATGTAAATCCCATTTCCTTTAGACGGTTTCTTACAGTTCGGTCACAGACGTTGACTCCAGTTTCCTCCCATTCGTTCCTCATTTGTTTTGTTGTACATTTTTCGATTTTTGAGACATATTGCTTTTTCTGTCTTGACGCATTGATGTCTTACTTGGTCTACCAGTATGTTTGCCTTTAACAACCTTCCCATGTTTGTATTTGGTCCAGAGTTTAGACACAGCTGACTGTGAACAACCAACATCTTTTGCAACATTGCGTGATGATTTACTCTCTTTTAAGAGTTTGATAATCCTCTCCTTTGTTTCAATTGACATCTCTCGTGTTGGAGCCATGATTCATGTCAGTCCACTTGGTGCAACAGCTCTCCAAGGTGTGTTCACTCCTTTTTAGATGCAGACTAACGAGCAGATCTGATATGATGCAGGTGTTAGTTTTGGGGATGAAAATTTACAGGGTGATTCCATAATTTTTTCCTCAGAATTGAGTGATTCCATATTTTTTTCCTCTGCTTGGTCTAAAAAAGTAACCGTTACTGACTGCCACAATCTTTTTTTCTTGATTTCTTATAGTGTTTCTTAAAGCCAGAAAGTTGCCATTTGAAATGACTTTAGTTTTGTGTCATGTCTGTGATCTGCTTTTTTCTACAAAATTAAACAACTGAATGAACATCCTCCGAGGCCGGTGATTCCATAATTTTTGCCAGGGGTTGTACAGACTAAAACACACAAAAGAAAGACAGAGTCAATAACCAAGTGGAGGAAAGACTAAAAACAGGCCGATTTAATCATCTGCTGCTGCTCTACTGCCCAGGATTAACAATCACAAGTGTGAGACAACACCGAAATGTCCCTGTACTGGAACAGATATCCAAAAGCAGGAGACAACAACCCTGATCCCAGAGATCACCTGGCGTGAACGTTTTCCTTACATACCTGCTACAACAATATAATTGACGAATAGATGTGAAATGGTTTGATGTCACTCGGCTGTGACGTGAAGCGGATCTGTTATTATTAATGTCCATAAGATGGAAGAACATATGATGGTTATTTTTCTTATGCAGTCTCCTGCTCTTCATGTCATCTTGTATCTCTGTTTATCTGTGCAGTTGGACCATCAGCAGTTTCCTTCAGCATAAATTAAGTCTTCTGATTCTAAATAATTATCAGGGTGCATTTTGAAGCTCAGTGTTTATACAACAAAGTTTGATAAATAATGCTTTTTATGTTCAGAGGTTTGCATCACTGATTTACAATCTTTAAGTGAAACTATGGTGTTGTGCTCAGAGTTCAGCAGTTTGGAGTCATGATGTTGATACGAGCTTCAGATTTGATAAATTGTGTACAGTTACATTTTTGTGTGTATAAAATGAGGAAAAACTATAATTTATAGTATTGATTGATCGGCTTCATCAGTCCATCACCAAGCTGAACTGTCCATTTATCATCATAAAGCACAATTTGGCTGAATCTCAATTCTACCCCTTGGCTCTCCCTCTTACCCCTTCCCCTCCATTTTGTGCAGGCAGGAGAGACAGAGGGGTGTCTCAATTCTCTTTTTGGAGCGAGGCAGAGGGGTAGATGGAGGGCTACAAACTAGTGATGGGACGAACAACACTGGTGCGTCAGCACTGTGCCGAGCATACAAGAGTGAAACCCCGTATTGGTGCGTGTATCATGTGACCGATACAGGAACTCTTATGTTCGGATGCGCCACGCCAAATTGGGTTTATAAAGAAACAAACTGTATCGACATGTTGCAGATTTGTTGGATGGAGTTATGCTGTTGGAGTTGGATTTTGGATTTTTGCTTGCCCTCACCTTGTTCCACTGACTTCATGGATCGTTCAAAGAAGTTTTCCCCAGTCTGGAATAATTTTGATCTTTTGATGCCAAATAAGGTAAATCCTTTTCTCCTTTGGGCATTGTTTACTGTTATTTTTTCAATTAAATATGTTTGTATTACTTTCTGGTAAGAAATTTGAATTGTTTTCAGAAAAATTAACTTATTTTATTGCAGGTGAAGTGTCGGCTCTGCTCCACAGAGCTATCTTACATCAATAAGAGCACTTCATCAATGCTGAGACATTATAGAGCTCGGCATGGCAATGAGGAATTGGCACATACTCATGTGAGTACCCCAGGTAAATTTTAACTCTGAATTTTATTACAGACAAATTTGCTATATTTTACATACCAACTCACTTTAGCATTTACACAAACAAGGTTTTAAGCAAAGTTTAAACTCTTCTCATGAACAGCTTAACTGACACACAAATTGAGCACATGAAATTATGTAACGATGAGATTATATTTTAAATAAAGGACTGGCGACTGAATATTTCACAGGCTGATGTTGGGTTTGCAGCATGTTAGCTTTTCCATCTTATTTCCATTTTATTTACAGGCAATGATTTTACAACTACTGCAGGGGTCACTATTGAGTGACCAATACAGTGCCGACACAGTTTATGTAGTGTATCAATACACTCCTTGAGGTATCATCATCCCATCACTATGACAAACCCCTTCAAATGGAGTGAATCTGGATGCACACTCCACACTTTAGAGGGGTAGGAGGAGTTTACCACTGTCTCCAAAGAAACAAATATGGTGCCGAAAGAGTCACACAAATCTAAGTGGCTTTCATTACAAATTATACTGTTTAGAAAGTTATAACTTGCTAAAGAATTTTACAGGCAACTGACTATGACAGTAACGTGTATGCTGCTGGATGCATGTTTTCACCATTCCACCATTCTTCAGACCGACAATCACTAGTGTTGTCGGTCTGAAGAATGTCATAACTTTGCTCGTGTGCTGAGGCGTTACAATGCATATACACATGAATGCTACGATAAGACACTTTTATTTCTCACAATGGAGAAAATCATGATAAAGTGTAAGCACGTTAATTTGTATGTTCATAAGTGTTTGGATAATAGCAATCCCTGCTGTTGGATTTCAAGGTCTGTAACACGTATGTATTTTATAAACACACACAGCCCTGAGCACACTCATCTCCTAATAAGCTTTCAGGCAGAAAATAAGGATAAGTTTCACCAATGAGAGTAAGTTGGAAACTATATACACACATGTATATGTGTAACACATAACCTGATGTCCTAATAGACTGCTATTATTTGTCAAGGAAATTTCTAAAGGAAATAGTGCTGGATGCAAAAAAAAAAGGGAGAATTTTGAAAAAGAAATGTAGGGTTAACAGAACTAGATGCAGCCCATAACATACATATATAGGTGTTGGTCATAATTAGATTATCGTGAAAGAAGTTGATTTATTTCAGTAATTCCATTCAAAAGTGAAACTTGTACAATGTACACATTCATTGCAGACAGACTGATATATTTCAAGTGTTTATTTTTTAAATTATTAATTACTAATCAATCATGTAATTATTAATAGTTAACAATATTATTACTATCATTAATTACTATTAATGGTTAATTATTATTAGTAGTATTATTAACATTATTAGTGATTAGAATCCGATTCAGAATCACCTTTATTGTCATTGTAATTTGCATTGCAACGAGATTTGAGTGCAACTCCAAAAGGAGCTTTCTGTGGTGCGAGTAATTTTTAGCCAAATAAAAGATAGTGAAATTTAACGGTAAATTATTCAGAGTATATGTACAACTAATATAAACATAAGGTAAAATAAAATGTGGACCAAGTAAGATGTAAAACGGGAATTATATACAACTGTAGAATCATATTGCACGGGAATATTGCACACGGTTTACAGATATTGCACAAGAAACTTGAAAGGTGCGGATTAGAGTGATTTGTTATTGTTCAGTACAGTGATCACTCTGGGGAGAAAGCTGTCCCTGAGTCTTTGTCCTAGTTTTGATTGACCTACAGTGTCGGCTGGAGGGTAGTAGGTCAAACAGGTGGTTGCTGGGGCGGGATGTGTGTTTGATACCGCGCTGCTTAGCTTCTGAGATCTGACGGGATCAGGCTTACACAGAGCAGACACTATTAATTATTTTTTATTAATTACTGATTAATTAAATTATTAATACCACAAAAGTCTCCGAAATGATTGGGATGTGTCAAAGAAATCTGCGACTCCTATTTTTTTGCATTGACACAGAAAGGTGAGAAAATAAAAAGCGCAATCATCATTTGGATGCACAGTGGAGTTGGTCTGGAATAAAAGTTTGGAAGTGGCTATTTGCACAGCCGCCGTGTCCATAACTGTCATTTGGCTATTCGCACGGCAAGGCTCTGGTGGCAAAACTTGAAACTACTTGTATAAACAAACATACTGCATTAAATGAGCGTTATGCACACGGCCACCGTTCGAATAGGGTCAGCCTTTTGCCACCAGAGTCTTGCTGCGCGAAGAGTGAAATGAGAGTTACGGACACGGCCGAATAAAAAGAAAAAAATCATCAAAATCAAAAAATATTAAAGGAGTTAAGACATCTTGAATGCAGTATGTTTGTTGATACAAGTAGTTACAAGTTTGTTTGTTTTTTAAGTTTTTTTTTTCCCAAAACTTTATTTCAACAAATGCAATAACAAACAGTAAACGAACAAAAACAAGGTCACAATAACGTTCTCAGTATTATCATGAGAAATAGAAAGAGATTTGAAGAAAAAAAAAAATGCAGATACCAACCAGGGCAGCCATGGCTTTCCACCAGGGGGCGTGCCTGTTCTGAAACCTGCGCCATATGCTCCCAGCCAGGGTTGCCTTGCTCTGTTCAGAGTACAGATTGGAGGTTTTTTTTTTTTTTTCCCCTCTCTCTTAACTAATTAAGAAATTGAATTACAACATCTCGTAGAGGAGACAAATATTCAAACAAAAACAGACAAAAATAAAAACAAGAACAAATTCAAAAGGGGCATTACCCAGTGACAGATAAGGAGCAAGGAGCAAGGTCATTTCATAAAAGTAACAGAGTTTGTATCCTTGTGGATTTTACACGCCAGCTTAGATTTCACTTTTTGGAGAGACAAGAAAAATAATTTAAAGTCATTAACAAAACCTACAAAGGAGGGCTTATTGTTTCTCCATTTACAACAGTGAATATAATATTTACCCATGAGTATGACAATATTTACCACATCAGAAATAGAAGACCTTAGATTGTCCATATAAAAAAGAATGTGAGAGATGACAAAAGGTAACACAATTATTTTCACAGATAACCACTCATTCAGATATCAGATATCCAGCCAAAACGTCCTAGATACAGGGCATAAATAAAACATATGTTCTAAGGTTTCCTCAGCTACATTACAGAAGGCACAAGGCTCTACTTCAAACCCAAATCTTCTTTTAAGGAAACCAGCAAGTGGATAGATTTTATTTATTATTTTAAAGTGAGTTTCTTTTACCTTAGGTGAAACAGGCCACTTCACAAATTTTGAGTGAGCCTTTTCCATAACTGACAAGGACACTTCAGTTATTCTGAACAAGGCTCCGTTGAAGTTATGGAATAGCTCTACTTTAAAGGCTACACTAACAAATCTGTTATCACATTTCTGATTGTTTATGTGAATTTCATCTATAATTAACTGAGGTAAATGAGATCTAGCATTAGAATTCTTCTTAATATTTTGTATCAATCTAATCAAAGGCAGGGGGATAGCCTTGCAGATTTTGTTATATTCATACTGAGAACATTCTAACTTATATTTAGATGAAAAGACACTGATTCAAAAATTCACCATCCCCATCCATTATATCAGTAACAAACCAAATGTCTCTCTCATACCAATCCTTCTTAAAAAGTGATTTTCTACTGATGTTAATAACTCTGTTATTCCATAAGGTTGCTCCGTGAGGTGAAACATTATGGGTAAATATCATTTTCCAAAAGTGAAGAATCTGTTTATGAAATTTTGAAAGTTTCAGAGGAATCTTACTGATATCAAAATCACATTTTAAAAGAAAATCAAATCCTCCAACTTTATTGAACAGTGATCTAGGTATGTGGAACCACATAGAATCAGACTGGGCCAAAAAGGTTTTAATCCATTTAACCTTCAGAATCCCAACCACTGTTTCAAAATCTGGAGCTCTGATACCATCTTATTTATACTCTTTAATAAGCTGTGATCTTTTAATGTAATGTGTTTTATTCTTCCACAGAAACTGAAAAATAATAGAGTTGGCTTTTTTAATATTGTTGGGAGAAATATAAAGTGAATGACAAGGGTAGATCAAATTTGAAATGCCATCTGCTTTGGAAAGAATCACTCTGCCAAAAATGGTTAGGTCTCTAGATAACCATCGGCTAAATTTTTTCATATCTGATATTCGGACAGAGATATTGGTGTCCTCTCTTCTGAGTATGTTTTTGGACATTGTTAGTCCAAGGTATTTAACTTCAGATTCGACTCTAATTGAAGCAATAGAAGAATCTGTGCATGTATGTAAAGGAAGCAGTTCACACTTTTTAGTATTAAGGATTAGCCCTGATGCATTAGAAAAAAATATTAATTATGCTTAAAGCTTTTTCAACCATACATTTATCTTTGAGGAAGATGGCTGTATCATCAGCAAACTGGCTAATTTTGAATTCTTTGTCAAAAATCGTAATACTAATTAAATCCTGACTATTATTAGTGAGCAGTGCTAATAGTTGAGTAGTCAAAATAAATAATTTAGGAGAGATAGGGCATCCTTGTCGAATGCCCCGCAACACCTTAAACTTAGGAGTCATTCCTGGATTCAGGGCAACAGAACTGTATATATTAGTATAGAACATCTGTACTATATTGCAGAAACTTTCTCCAAAACCAAGAAAATTAAGTGCTTTTAATAGGAAGGAATGCTCAACTGTATCAGAAGCCTTGTAAAAGTCAAGGAATAGTATAAGACTCTCATTGAATATAAATTCATTGTAGTCCAACATATCTAATATTAGTCTTGTGTGGTTATGGATATTCCTGCCTTTAATGAATGCTGATTGGGATTCATCAATTAGTCATTAAGCCCTCATTTAGTTGATTCGCATAGACATGTGCCAACAACTTGTAATCGTTACATAGAAGTGTTGTTGGTCGCCAATTGTCTAACAGGAGTGAATCTTTATTAGGTTTTGGAGTTAATGTTATGAGACCATGTTTCATAGTGGCAGACAAGTTTCTACTTGATATACATTATTTAAAGGCTTTATGCAATAATACTCTAATTTCGCTCCAAAAGAACAAATAAAACTCAGTAGTTAGCCCATCAACTCCTGGCGACTTTCCTTTTGCCATGTTTGTTATTGCCCTATCTAATTCTTCAATTTTAAGATCATTTTCCATGTTGTTATTAAAGTCATCGTCCATCTTTTTTAAATCTGCCAATTTTCTCTAAAAGTAAAGAACCTGACTCTGAGAACTGAGAGTTATAAAAGTTTCTATAAAACGTACTTATTTCCTCATCAATATCCATTTGATTATCACTCACTTTACCATTTATATTCATTTTTTTGAATTTTCTTTTTGACTTGTCTTTGTTTTTCAAGACTAAAAAAGTAGGATGAGTTCTTTTCTCCTTCAATCCAACGGGCTCTTGAACGTACAAAAGCACCCTTGGCTTTTTCCAGATAGAGTATCAAGTTGCGTCTGAAGATTGTTCAAATTAGTTTTTTCATCTTCAGTTAAATTTGATTTGCTGCACAACTGATTAATGTTCTTTATAATATCTTGTTTTATTTTTTTAAGCTTACATATCTGTTTACTGGTATTAATTGCCATCTTCTTTACCTGAAATTTAAACCATTCCCATTTGCTTAGATTTGACATATGCAAGCCCTCAATTTCTTCAAGTAGTTGTTTAACTTTAGAACAGAAAGGAACATTTTGTAGTAACATATTGTTAAATTTCCAGATATAGTTTGGCACAGGCTCATATCCATACAAGAACAGAGATAAAGCTTCAGCACAATGATCTGTTAAAGGAGAAGCAGAAATTTCACATTTAGACACATCGTTAATCAAATTGTCTGAGATTAGCCAATAATCTAACCTAGAGCATTGACCATTATTTGCTGCATTAAACCAAGTATACTGCTGCGTACTGGGATTCTGCATTCTCCAATAATCTATCAACCCTAAATTTGTGACTAATTGTAAAATAGTTACATCATAATTGTGACAATTTGTTTTAGTAGGCATACGATCTAACCAGAGATCGGGAACCGTAGTAAAATCCCCTCCAATAATAACTATCAGTTGTATAATGTGTCTTCCATCCTTCCACCCTATTACTCAACGATGAATAAAACGATTTATTCTGTACTTTTCTGTTAAACCCGTAGACACACAGTAAGATGTAGTTTATTCCATTAATTTCAGCAACCACCATTACCCAATGGCCCATATCATCACTTTTAGAGTCAATTACATTACCAGGAAATCTGTTCAACAAAATCATCATGCCTGCTGATTATGATGTACCATGACTAAGAAAAAGTGTCCCCCCATTGACTTTTCCAAAATGTTGAGTCATCTTTGACTGAATGATTCTGCACCTTTCAGAGTGGCCTTTTATTATGGACAGTCTAAGGCACACCTGTGCACTAATCATGGTGTCTAATCAGCATCTTGATATGGCACACCTGTGAGGTGGGATGGATTATCTCAGCAAAGGAGAAGTGCTCACTATCACAGATTTAGACTGGTTTGTGAACAATATTTGAGGGAAATGGTGATATTGTGTATGTGGAAAAAGTTTAGATCTTTGAGTTCATCTCATACAAAATGGGAGCAAAACCAAAAGTGTTGCGTTTATATTTTTGTTGAGTGTACTTGTATTGGGAATTAATCCTGGGGAAGAAGAACAACTGTTAGAGGTTGATGAATGTCTGTAAGGTGTTGTCCACAGTTTAACTGTGGACAAAAGGGGGAATTATAAAGAATATAAATATATGCTATTTTACTCATAATTTGCTTTGCATGCTAACAATGCTAAAAGTTACCAAACTGAATTTAAAAGGTTTTGTGTTCATTATTTTCAAAAAGTAACAAATGTTTATTGGTATGCACACCATGCCAGTTCAAATGAACTAGGTATTGTATGGAATGAATAAAATTGAATAGTGTATTCTAGTGATGTAAGTCTGACACCAAAGCGCTGATCCTTGCTTCAAACTCGAAGTTGCGTTCTCTTTGAACCACTGCTTTAAAGCTTGCTTTGCAGCAGAGCAAAAATGTAAGCGAGAACATATGAAGCAGTGACTGCTTCAGTCCCGCAACAACAGACATGTGGGTTTGTTGTCGGGGTTGCTGTTATCACTGCTTTTAGACATGGAGCCAACCAGCAAAAGAAGTCGTTTTGAAATGTGGGACTTGGCTTTTTTAATGAAGGAATAACATTTGTTCCTTAATTGTCTAAAAATAGACCAACCTGTGGGAGAATCTGTCTTGCCTTAGCCCAGGCTTGAGTTCGTTCATAAAGAGCATCCGCCAGCTCTGGAGAGAACCATGGGTTTTCCCGCCCCTTAACCCTGTATCTCCTTAATGGGGCATGTTTATTTACAATTTGCATAAGAGTCCCTAAAAAATGTCCAAGCTGACGCCACATCAGCCCTATTTTTTTTTTCCCAATCAATACAAGTCAAATCATGATGATAAGCTTGCTCATTAAAATGTTTACGATCCCTCTTACAAATAATACGAGGTTTAGATTTAGGCACCTTGGTGTTTCTAACAGTGGCAACAACACAGTGATCACTTAAGTCATTACAGAAGACACCCAGTGGCGAGAATTTATGTGGAACATTAGTAACAGTCAAGTCAATCAAAGTTGATTTATCAGGGTTTTTATGATTTGGTCAAGTGGGTAAATTCACCAACTGGGTAAGATTAAAGGTATCACAGAAGGATTTATTATGATCTGAGGATACATTAAGCCAGTCTCAGTTTAAAGCACCAGCCAGAAGAAGTTCTCTATAATTCAGTTTGGACAAAAAATGCTTTAAAGATTGTAATGCTTCACTAGGGGCTGATGGAGGCCTATAACACCCTACAACAGTAATACAAAGACTTTTGGATATTTCCACATTTAGTGCCACAATTCCAGTTTACAGATTGATTCAGACACAACTACTGAAGAATCAAATTTAGATTCAACATAAATTGCAGTTCCGCCACCTTTTTTAGGCCTATCAGTACGATAAACATTATAACCAGATATATTAATATATTCAATAGATTTAGTCAACCAAGTTTCAGAAATTACAGCAGTATCTGCATCGGTCGATTTAATCCAAATTCTGACCATGTCCATTTTAGATAAGCTACGCGCATTAAGATGACCAAATTTAAGACCAGCCAAAGATTTAAAATCAGAGGGTGTCTGGATGCACTGCAGATCAGGACCAGGGTTTGGTTGCACATTACCAGACAAGAGTAATAGTAAGACAATCAACAATCTCTGCTTTGTAACATTACAGTTGAAATATGACTTCTGGTATGTAGAAACAGAACAAGATCTCATTTGAAAGGTGAGATAATTATGCAAAGCTAGAAAACCTTGCAGTTTAAGTAAGTCTTTGCACAAAGTGTGTAAGTTCATGTCCTTTTCCAGATGTTGGGGTGGTTGTACAGGCTGTACAGCAGCACTGGCATGAGTGCAACTGTAACCAGTGACCAGGAGGCTAGACCCTTTGTTAGGACACATGCAGGAACAACCATTTGCCCTCAAATCCCATATAGTCAGCAAGCACAATAAAATCAAAAGAGGTGCCATTATTCTCAGCTTACCAAAAAACAAAGTAACTTATGTCCACAGCAGACTGCCACCAGCACAGGCCACAGCAAACTGCAAACAGTCCAGCCATAGAGTAGTTGTAAATCCACAGCAAACTACAAATAGCACAGGCTACAGTATAGCTGTATATCCACAGCAAACTGCAACCAGCACAAGCCTCAGTGTAGTAGGATCACTCAAACTCTGCGTAGTAGTCCTGATTTTAAATTCTAATTTATATAATCGCTGCAGATCCAGACTAAAGAGGAGCCACACTGCAGCAGAATTCTGGGCTTCAGCTCTGTCTCAGCAGGGGGACGGGCCTCACACCATGTGGAACAGTTCACAAAAAATAAGCACAACCAGCTCTGGCGCAGAATAGTAGGCTATCCACAGCAAACAACATGGGCCAAAGTGTAGAGGCACATATCCACAGGGCAGTCCACAGTGTAGTAATACTGAAACATACGGCAGGGAGCACTGGCCTCAGTGTAGCAGTATAATTTCAGCAAGCAGTACAAACCTCAGAATCTCTGCATTGCCATCTTGATGTAAATCCTGGTTCATAACATTGCTGCAGATCTAGGCTAAATACAAGCCACACTGCAGCAGATTCCTGGGCTTCAAATTAGGCTCAGCAAAAAGACAGGCCTTAGACCAGGCCTCAAACCATGTGAGGCAGTTCATAAAAATAACAGAGTAGTTGGCCCATAATGGCAAAAACTTGGAGTAAATAAATACTTAACAGTTTCTAAAACAATTTCAGTAAAAAAACAAAAAACAAAACTAAAATCCTTAAGAGTTAAAAGTAGACAGACACAGAGTAGAGCAAAACACATGCTGCCATCTTGGATTCCACAATATCAGTCATCTCCTCCTCTTGCTTGTTCCAAATGACAATATCAGGTTTTACCGCACCTCCTTCGATATGTCTTCCTGCTAGGATCTCTTTGTCATAAAAGAGTCACTTTTCCATTGGATGAGACTGGTGCTGGCTCATGCTCCCAAACATGTCCCCCTACTTCCACGTCCAGTTCCTTGCATACTTTCCAATGTAGATATTTACAGATCTTATGTCGGCTTGTGTAATGTCCGTCTGCTATGAGGATCTGACATGCTGATACTAAGTGGTTTACACTCTCAACAGCTGCATGACAGAATCAGCATTGATCATTCTGAGAAATTCCTGCCATTTGTTAGTAGTCCCTGATCTTGCACTCCAACTATAATTCTTTCTCCATCAAAACCAAGTTCCCCATTTGTAAGCCACCATATAGATCCTTCTTTGTCTATGTATTCCTTTTCAAGTTCTTCTTGGAATCGGCCAGCCCTTTTGTGCTGTTTCCATCTGTTAATTCGATGTTTTTGTTCTCTTTTGCTGTATTTTTCCCTGGCCTGTCTTGCTAGTGTCGTTGCAGGTGTCAGATAATTGCTTTCTCTCTCTTGCAAGAGATCTCCGCCAAAGTTTTCTGTCAATTTAATAATGGAGGTCTGTTGTGACAAGGCCTTAATATGATGTTGCGTTACCTTCTGCATGAGTGCCCAGTATGTGCTAGTGCCCAGTATGAATTATCATGTGTCTGTTCAGGTTGCTCTTTAGTCCAAATCTTTTATCACACTCAGAACAGACAAATGCTTTTTGTCCTGTATGAATTATCATGTGTGTGTTTAGAGTGCCCTTTCGTCCAAATCTTTGACCACATTCAGAACAAACAAATGCTTTTTGCCCTGTATGAATTATCATGTGTTTGTTCAGCGTGCACTTTAGTCCAAATCTTTGACCACACTCAGAACAGACAAATGCTTTTTGTCCTGTATGAATTACCATGTGTCTATTCAGAATGATCTTGTGTCCAAATCTTTGACCACACACAGAACAGACAAATGCTTTTTGTCCTGTATGAATTATCATGTGTTTGTTCAGAGTGCCCTTTCGTCCAAATCTTTGACCACACTCAGAACAGCCAAATGCTTTTTGACCTGTATGAATTATCATGTGTCTGTTCAGATAGCTCTTTCGTCGAAATCTTCGACCGCATTCAGTACAACCAAATTGTTTTTGTCCTGTCTGAATTCTAATGTGTTTGTTCACAGTGCTCTTCTGTTTCTGTCTTTTACTCTGATCAGAACAGCTAAATGGTTTCCTGCTTGCTAGCCTCCCCTTTTGCTGCTCTAAGTTATTCATGTGACCAGAGGCTTTTCCATATTTAGAGCCTTTAAATTGTTTCTCATCAGTGTTGCCCGAATGAACAATATTGGTATTCTTTTGACAGTAAAAACTTGACCGATGTTCTCTGGTCTGTTTCCAGTCATCACTGTCATCAGTCTCAGTTCCAGAACTGTCTGAACTCCTGCCACTGGTATCTGGTTGTAAATGGCTGTTTGGACCTGAGTTACTGGCTGGTTGTGGTCTTCCATCATCCTCTCCATCAGCTTTTGGCGTCAGCGTTCTGTGTACAGATGAGCTGCTGGCTACGGGCTCAGCCTCTGTGCTCTCATCACTTCGGCTTTGATGAATCTGTGACAACTCTGGTTTTTCATCATCATTTTCACTCTTCACCGGGATGGCAGTGAAACCAAACTTGGTGAGATCTGCCTCCTCCAGCTGCTGAAGCTGCTCTCCCTGCAGACTTGTCCACAGCTTTTCTTCCTTAATGCCCTCCTGGTCAACACCCAGATTCCATTCCTGGTGTTCAGGGAGAGTTTCTTCTTTCTTCACCGGTTGCATGTCTGTAAAGAAACAAATCAACAATAAATGTTAGAACAATACTCATTAAAATAAAGTATGAGTGGCAAGTTTGACCTGATGACAGTAAGTTATAGCACTGATGGAACTGAGAAAGTGAAATTGACAACAGGATTAGTTTTAAACAGTGATGAAAGTGAGCCATGGAAGAAACCCGGAAAAATTTGTGGCCAGAGCCGAAGCCCCTGGCGGGTGGTCTGGGGGGGGTTCTCCTCCAGAAAAATTTGAAATCTCAAATGCATTCGGGTGTATTTTCAGGTCAATTTATCCACCAAACAACAGCAACCCCCCCCCCCCAAAAAAAAAAAATTGGGGGGGGAGTTGACCCAACAAATTTTTTTTGTTGGGTCAGATCAATTTTCCACCCCAGTCTTTTCGCACAACTTGTATTGTGCTACCAGCCTTTAATACAAAAAAACAACAACAACAAAAAAAACAACACATACATTGTGGCTCAAAGAACACAGTAAAGAAAATGACAAGTCAAAGAACTTAAAAAAATTAATTCTCTTTCAAATCAAACATATTTCTGAGTTTTCCTAGTTTTGATGGGAGCTTTGGAGCTAATGATGATCTTTCTTTTCAAATTCTTGGCAACCTTATGTCCAGATGTTTGTGTTTTCAGTTGTTTTCTCTGGAAAAATCCCAGTTCTTGACTGCATTCATCTTTCTTTTCTTTTTAGCAATTTTAAAATAGAAATATTGCTTATATTGAAAGGTACCAAATTAATTTATTCACTTTTAATTTCTGGTGAGGCCTCTAACAATCATTGCTTTTCTAGACCCTGACTTAAATATTATAAAAGTACATCAACACTAACATTTGTTTTCTTATGCACAGTGCAAGTGATAATCAAATAAGTGTCTTCTTACCTCCCTGTGTTTTCCTGAGTTAAACTCGTCTGTATGCTAACAGCGTTAGCATTGTTAGCAGCTTCAGTTGCTTCACCCTCCACTGGAAAAATACGCAACTCATAACTTTTGATGTCCACAACAAATTAAATGGTTAGGAGAACCATCATGCAGTCCACAAAAATATGATTTAATAAACAAATGCAAACCAAAAATAGCCCCTCTTCATTGGATTTTATTGGTGGCTTGCAAACCAACATGGGGTACTACTGCCAGCAACTGTTTGGGTGTGGAACATGAACGGATTCTGACACAGTGATGCAAATAAGTGTTTCATCCACTGTTGATTTTGCTGGTTTTCCCACCTACAAAGAATCGAGAGGTCTGTAATTTTTATCATAGGTACACTTCAGAGAGAATCTAAAAAAAACAAACAAACAACTTCACATTGTATGATTTTTACATAATAAATTTGCATTTTATTGCATGAAATAAGTACAATAGAAAAACAGAACATATTGATGCAGAAACCTTTGTTTGCAATTACAGAGGTCATACTTCTCCTGTAGTTCTTGACCAAGTTTGCACACTGCAGCTGGGATTTTGGTCCACTCCTCCATACAGATCTTCTGCAGATCTTTCAGGTTTGGAATTTCAGCTCCCTCCAAATATTTTCTTTTGGGTTCAGGTCTGGAGACTGGCTAGGCCACTCCAGGACCTTGAAATGCTTCTTACAGAGCCACTCCTTTGTTGCCCTGGCTGTGTTTCAGGCAGGGCAGTGAAATGAAAACTGTGAAATCCGAGGAAAATTTGGAGGAGGTCTGGGTGGTGGAGCCCCCCAGGAGCTGGGATTTTGGGCCCGCAGGGCCCCAGAAACCAAATTAATTTTGTATCTAATGATACATTTTCACCATTTCCTGGAAGAAAAAAAGAATCTCAAAAGAAGTGCTTATTTAAATGATCCTAGATTCAACCTTTCATTTGAACTGTCAATGATATTGTTGAAATAACAGAATATGACATGGAAGTAGGAGCTGGAATGATTTTTCCTTTTAATTGTAAACCAAATTATGCATTAATTCAGAACAATTAAACTACATGAAATTCATGAAGACTGAAAATACTGTGAAAGCATTTCAAAAACCACAGCTAAAGCTTGTAGAATATTTTGAAAATCATGGTAAAATATCAATAACATCTTATTGTATAAAGTCAATTTGAGTGGATTTACAGGAATTTACATATTATTGTTGTGCAAATTACTGAAAATACTGTAAAAGCATTTCAAAACCATAGCTAAAGCTTATAGAATATTTTGAAAATCATGGTAAAATATCAACAACATACCTCATAGTAAAAAAGTCACAATTTGAGTGGATTTACAGGAATTTACACAATTGTGTAAATTCCTGTAAATCCACGCCTTTTTTTTTTCCAATGAAAGAAAGTCTACATTAATTTTAAAAAGTCCCATAATCTTCTGATTAGTCTGAAATCCTGTTTTAACAGCACAATGTTTATTTTCAAGAGACATATATATATAGTATATACACTCAACAAAAATATAAAAACACTTTTGGTTTTGCTCCCATTTTGTATGAGATGAACTCAAAGATCTAAAACTTTTTCCACATACACAATATCACCATTTCCCTCAAATATTGTTCACAAACCAGTCTAAATCTGTGATAGTGAGCACTTCTCCTTTGTGAGATAATCCATCCCACCTCACAGGTGTGCCATACCAAGTTGCTGATTAGTGCACAGGTGTGCCTTAGACTGTCCACAATAAAAGGCCACTCTGAAAGGTGCAGTTTTGTTTTATTGGGGGGGGGGGGGGGGGGATACCAGTCAGTATCTGGTGTGACCACCATTTGCCTCATGCAGTGCAACACATCTCCTTCGCATAGAGTTGATCAGGTTGTCAACTGTGGCCTGTGGAATGTTGGTCCACTCCTCTTCAATGGCTGTGCGAAGTTGCTGGATATTGGCAGGAACTGGTACACGCTGTCGTATACGCCGGTCCAGAGCATCCCAAACATGCTCAATGGGTGACATGTCCGGTGAGTATGCCAGCCATGCAAGAACTGGGACATTTTCAGCTTCCAAGAATTGTGTACAGATCCTTGCAACATGGGGCCGTGCATTATCCTGCTGCAACATGAGGTGTATGGCACAGCAATGGGCCTCAAGATCTCGTCACGGTATCTCTGTGCATTCAAAATGCCATCAATAAAATGCACCTGTGTTCTTCGTCCATAACAGATGCCTGCCCATACCATAACCCCACCGCCACCATGGGCCACTCGATCCACAACATTGACATCAGAAAACCGCTCACCCACGCTGTCTGCCATCTGCCCTGGACAGTGTGAACCGGGGTTCATCTGTGAAGAGAACACCTCTCCAACGTGCCAAACGCCAGCGAATGTGAGCATTTGCCCACTCAAGTCGGTTACAACGACGAACTAGAGTCAGGTCGAGACCCCGATGAGGACGACGAGCATGCAGATGAGCTTCCCTGAGATGGTTTCTGACAGTTTGTGCAGAAATTCTTTGGTTATGCAAACCGATTGTTTCAGCAGCTGTCCGAGTGGCTGGTCTCAGACGATCTTGGAGGTGAACATGCTGGATGTGGAGGTCCTGGGCTGGTGTGGTTACACGTGGTCTGCGGTTGTGAGGCTGGTTGAATGTACTGCCAAATTCTCTGAAACGCCTTTGGAGACGGTTTATGGTAGAGAAATGAACATTCAATACACGAGCAACAGCTCTGGTTGACATTCCTGCTGTCAGCATGCCAATTGCACGCTCCCTCAAATCTTGCGACATCTGTGGCATTGTGCTGTGTGATAAAACTGCGCCTTTCAGAGTGGCCTTTTATTGTGGGCAGTCTAAGGCACACCTGTGCACTAATCATGGTGTCTAATCAGCATCTTGATATGGCACACCTGTGAGGTGGGATGGATTATCTCAGCAAAGGAGAAGTGCTCACTATCACAGATTTAGACTGGTTTGTGAACAATATTTGAGGAAATGGTGATATTGTGTATGTGGAAAAAGTTTTAGATCTTTGAGTTCATCTCATACAAAATGGGAGCAAAACCAAAAGTGTTGCGTTTATATTTTTGTTGAGTATATATATATATATATATTTTTTTTACCATGTTTCTTGAGGGCACAAGATGTAGTGAGAAGTTCCCATTTCTTTTATCTGTGTTCATGACGAAAAATTTTAAATTCAAGCCAGCGCCAATTCCACGAACTGTGTTTCTCTCCAACATCGCTCTGTAACAGACATGCCACAAAATTCTTCTTTTATAAACTTGATTGTCGGGTGTTGGGGATGGGTTTGCAGGGCAGTCTGTGGCGCAACTGTGCGCTGCAGCCTTCCACTGCGATCTCCATCTGCCACTCCTGCCATGCAATTTTAATGCACACACTTTTCTTCCACACATTTAGTAAACACCTTCACTAATTAGAGTCGGGGTCACTAGACGGTGGTGGGTTTGCAGGGCAGGCTGTGGTGCAGCGGTGTGCCGCAGCCTCCCACGGCAGTCTGCCACTTGCCGCCGCCTGCCCTGCTTTTAATGCAACACTTTATCTTTGCTCACTTACGGGGTCGTACACAGCAAGGGAAATTAATTATAACAACTATGGTGGGGTTGGTAGGTAGGGTTAGTGTGGCATGTGGGGTTGGCCCACGAATGGCTATGGATGTCTGGGGCACTGGGGTGGGGGCCTGCCTCGCCGGTTCTGCCGTGGTCCCTGGGCCCTGCTCTGGGGCTGTGGGGCCTGGGGTCCCACGGGCCGTTAGGGGGGGTAGGGCGCAGGGGATGCGCTGGGGAGCGACGGCTGCTTGGGGGGGGGGGGGGTTGGGGGCCGTGGTCTCTGTGGGATGGTGCCCCGCTCTCGCGGTCTCCTGGTCTTGGGTGTTTGGGGTGGGTTGGGGTCTGGGGGGGGAGTTTGGAGGGGTCCTGCTGGCTGCGCTGGAGGGGGGGGGCGCGCTAGGGTGTCGTGGGGGCCTCGTGCTTCCTGTCCCCAGGGGTTGGGCCTCGCCTCTTGTCTGGGGGCCCTGCCCCCGTATGGCTTGGTGGTCCCTGGCCGTGTTTTGGATTCGGTTGCGGTGGTTCCTTTGCCCCCTGTCCTTGCCGCGGATCTCCTATTCGTGGGCTCTGCCGGCGCCCTGTGCGCTTCCCTTGGGTATGGGGCTGCTCCCCGTGCCTCCATGGGGGAGGGGCTGTCAGAGGTGCGTTCCGGCACTGCCAGGCCGCTCCCCTGTTGGCTCGTCGTCTGCCCCGGTGGCTGCCCTTCCTGGCCCCTGTGCCCCTCCATTGCCCTTTTATCCTGGTTTCTCCTGCGGCCCCGCGTCCTGGGCCCGTTGCCGTCATCGCTCGCGGCCGGCTGTATGGCTTTGACGCGCCGAAGTGGTCCATGTCATCTCCGGCCACTGCAACCCAACACCACTGCAACCAGCTCCTTCACTGTTGGACTCTGGAACTGCCAATCTGCTGTTAAAGCTGACTTCATCTCAGCCTATGCCAGTAGCCTCTCTGTAGACCTGCTGGCATTAACAGAAAATCTGGTTGAAGCCTGACAACACAGCTACCCCAGCAGCATTGTCCTCTACCCACTCCTTCTCACACACCCCACATCTAATACAACGAGGAGGAGGAACAGGGATCTTAATCCACAATCAATGGAACTATGCTCCCCTGCTACCCAACAATAACTACAGCTCCTTCAAATACCATGCCATCAAGGTGACGGCTTCAATCAAGGTGTCTGTAGTTGTGGTCTACCGTCCCCCAGGTCCACTAGGTGACTTTATTGACGAACTGGACACACTGATTTCTTCCATCCCAGACCTGGACTGTACCCTACTCGTCCTCTGTGATTTCAACATACACCTAGACAAGTCATATGCCTCGGACTTTAAGGGCCTGATGAACTCATTTGACATTCAACTAGCCAGCTGCTCTCCAACTCGCAAAAATGGAAATCAACTTGACCTGATCCTGACTAAGAACTGTCAAGCAAATGACAAAGATCACGCCATTGCACATGTCAGACCATTTTTTCATTTCACAATCTGCCTACCTGAGCTACCAGTCAACCCTCCTCCGGTGGTCACATACCGACGTAATCTACGCAAACTGTCACCTACTCGCTTTGCATCAGTGGTCGCCTCTGCCTTGCCTCCACCCAGCACATTCTCCTCACTAGATGTGGATATTGCTACTGAGTTGCTCAACTCCACACTGAACTCCTGCCTGGACAACCTGTGCCCTCTAGCCACTAATCTCTAATCTCCTCTAGCACGATCTTCCCAACCCCGACCATGGCTGACTGAAACCATCCGCGCCCTACGTACTACCCTCAGAGCAGCGGAAAGGAAGTGGCACAAAACCTGCAACCCATCTGACCTAGAAAATCTACCATCTCTACTAGCTTCCTTTGCCACCTCTGTAACAAGTGCCACGATGGCCTACTATAACGACAAGATCAGCAACACTACAGACTCATGTAAGTTGTTTTCTACCTTTAAATCATTGCTCAACCCTCCTCCCCCTCCTGCTGCCACAGATCTCAACCCAGACAACTTTGCAACCTTTTTCACTGAAAAGGTAGCAAACATCAGCAAGCAATTCTGCGACCCTCCCTCTTCCTCTGAATACTTACCTCAGGAAACCACACCCACTGCTGCAACACTGAATTTACTCCACTCTCTGAAGGCGATGTCTCTAAACTCATTACTGAGAGCCGTCCCACTACCTGCCTACTGGACCCAGTCCCTACAAACCTGCTTCAAGATGTTGCTCCAACAGTGGTCCCAGTGATTACATCCATCATGAACTCCTCACTGTTCTCTGGCAACGTCCCCTCTGCCTTCAAACAAGCAAGGGTAACACCAACTACTGAAAAAGCCTACACTCAACTCAGCACAGGTTGAAAACTACAGCCCTGTCTCACTGCTTCCCTTTCTATCTAAAACCCTGGAAAGGGCAGTTGCAAAATAGGTTACCAACTTCCTAAATCAGAACGGACTACTGGACCCAAAACAATGCGGCTTCAGAAGTGGACACTCAACTGAAACCGCTTTATTGTCAGTAACTGAAGCTCTGAGGACTGCAAGAATGGAAGGAATCTCCTGAGATTTTCCACCACCTAACCTTGTTCTTCCTGTGTTTATTTCTTGGCTTATTGAATTGTTTCCGTCTAGTAGTTCTGGGTACAATTTTCTCTTTCACTACTAGCTTGCTATAAGCTAAGCTAGTGGCGCTCGTGAGTGTGCATTCACACACGCACACACACGACAATTCACAGACAAAAAAAAAAAAAACTGTTCATAGACAAAGACCATTCACGGACATATGAAGAATCATTCTTTTTAAAACTGACAATTCCTTTAACACAGGTGTGATCTATCAGTAGTCCGAGTTGACCATAGATGCTGCAATGACCGCTGCTGCCTATGGATAGTTGTTCAGCCAAAACGAGAGCATCCACTTTTAGCTTGTCATAAGCTAAGCTAGTGGCGCGCATGAGAGAATGTATCAAGCTATGGCAAGCCAACAGTGCCACAATTACGCCACTTTCAGACACGTTTCGCCAAAAATATGCCGTAAAAAACACTTGTTGGTTATTATGGCTTTTTTTTTTACACCGTAATTAAAGACGATGCCATTAAATGCGCCGTATTTGTCAAACAATACGCCGTTTTTCACGCCGCAATGGAGCCCTTAAAAAAACGCCACTCAGATGCCCACAACGCATGTAAAATACACGTATCTGTGCACTTCACGACGCGCGTAAAAAAAACGGCGTTTGTGCGGTATGATAATTATCTCCAGCCTCCTTTTCTCTCAGCCACTAAACTTGAAGTGTTTGTATCCAATCGCTGATCAAGACGAGCAGACAGAATCAGTCCAGCACAGATCTCTTTGCGGCAAAGTTTGCTCCAACTTGCCTGTTATATCATTTAACATTGGCTGAAATTTTGGGGATTAGGCAGGAAAATGTCATAAATTAACTTCCTCTTTTATACATCGTTTCATTGTTTTTTTTTTTTTATTAAATACGTTTCCCTCCTTATTTCTTTGAAGTATGTTACGCGTGTGTTTTGTAACTGTGGTCGTGGCGCAGCGGTAAGACTCCCGTCTACTGTCCAGTTCTTTTCAGGTTTGAATCCCGCGAGTGGCATGTTTTTTTTTTGTTTTTGTTTTTTAAACCAGAAAAATTCCCTATGAGATTAAGAACATCTTTGCCAAGGGAGTCCTGGCCAAGATAAACAGCAACAAATACAAAGCACAGTTACACATTTACACAAACACAAGCAAAAGGCAAATAAAAATTTAAATTACAAGTACACTATAAAAAACAAGTGCATATTATGGAGTTGGCCTCAAGTGCTCTTAATGTAGATTTAAAAGCGCTCAGTGAAATTAATACTTTTAATTTCCACTCTTGTAATTTATTCCAGGCAAAAGCTGCGGAGTAGACAAAAGCCCTCTTCTGTCCAGGCACATGGAACAGAGTTGAATCACACCAATAAATAACTGTGCCATCAGCATAAAAATGCAAATTAGCATATGACACATTAGAGCCCACAAAGTTGGCATGATTAATAAATAAAAGGGGATCCAAAACAGAACCCTGCGGCACCCCCTTGTGGACAGAAACAAATTCAGAACACAGACCATCAGATTTAAAAATAACCTTTATTTAACCAGGTAAAATTACACTGAGATTGGAGCCTCTTTTGCAACGACGACCTGGCCAAGAAAGGCAGCAGCACACGTCATCATGGACAGTTTAACATCAACAGGAAAATGATGGTGATCAATAAAATACAATCGACTTGGTCATAATAACATTGCACATGGTGTAAAGTATCTGGCAGATTTAGTTTTAGAAACACAGGCACTGCACAAACGAATCCCATTTGGAATCTCATTAAATAAACTGGAAGGTGTTCAAGGAAGTCAGTCTGGACAGTTTCAGTTAAGATTGGAGAATGTTCCAATCAGAGGAAGCTGAAAAACGAAAGGCATTCTTCCTGCTTCAGTGAAGACACGAGGTACACGGAAACATAACATGTCATTGAGAGCTTTTCCTCACAGACAGAGATTTAATAACTTTCCAACATTTCTGTGGCTGTTTAGGTTATAAGCAAAGTGCGCAACGCATCTGCGCATGCGTGGGTCAAACGGGGCAAAAATCCCAGCTACCACACTCACACTGCTCCCATTGAATTTTGAATACAGTAGCATTAGCGGACTGTAAAAGTTAAGGCTTCCAGGGATTGTTTCAAAGGCTTTAAGCCTTAAGCGACGCATACAATAATGACAAGGGCGCATTGTGCTGTTGTCAAATGCTCGAACGGAATTTACAGGCTTGAAAGTTGGCTGAAAACACACGATTGCAAAGCTCCGCCGAGTCCACACAAAGACGGAAAGAAGAAATGTGGTCGTAAATCTCCGTTCATTCTACACAATTTCGCCACAGAAAAGAAAGATCCAGACGGACGTAAAAGACGGACTAAAATTGTAAGTTTCTTGCACACATTTATTTTGTCAATATCCTGAAACTGTGTCGCCCTTTTCGTGCATCGGCTTATGACTAATGTCGCGCCATGAATGACGTGGCACGTAATATTGTAAAATTGACATGTTCTATAAACAAACTGCATGCATGCACATATCATTGTATGTCTGTCAACTTATCAAAACAAACATGACAACAAAGAGGTTATATATGAGACTCATCGTCATTGTCGTCATTACGAAGCCGGCGGGTAGCGATTTCTCATCCCTGCTTAGCAAATATTCTGCAATATCCACAGTTTCAGTCTCTGGACTTGGTCTAACCATCCGTCAGTTGCCTTCAAGGTGTCAGAAATTTGTTTGTCTCCAACTATCAACAAGGACCATTCATTTTCGACAGCGGCTCTCTCTTCGGCACTAACGGTAGTTTCTGTAACAATGCAGCACACGCAAGCACAGCCAGCTCTTCTTTCCGCTTCTGTCCACTGCCGTTCGTAGTCCTGGTTGTAACAGGCAATCCACAGAGCTTACAAAAACACTTTAAATCGTCAACTTTCCATCGGTTTGAAATGATCCAAACACAGCACTCCTCACTGCTTTCCACCGCCATGGCATGTGGGTTGGTAGTCGACCAATTTAGCCTACCCATAATGCATTGCGCGGCCTGAGATGCACACTTCGCTTATTAGTGGTGATAAACAAAGATGATGGACTCAGTGATGGTGGTGTAGAAGTTCACCATCATTGTTTGTGGCCGGTTGAACTTCCTCAGCTGTCGTAGAAAGTACATCCTCTGTTTTGCTCTCGTGATGAGAGAGCTGACGTTCAGCTCCTACTTGAGGTCCTGGTGAAGGTGATCCACAGGTAGCAGAAGGACTCTACAATGGCAACTGGGGAGTCACACAGGACTGGGTTCTTTCAGAAGTCAACAACCATCTCCACTGTCTTGAGGGTGTTGAGCTCCAGCTTGTTATGTTTGCACCAGGACACCGGGTGACTGATCTCTGTCTCGTCCCCATCTTTTACTTGTTCACACACCAGAATGTCAAGAATTTTGGCCAGCACTGCTCGATTAGATGTTAGTGTATGATTAGTTAAAATCACTGGGTAGCCAGCCATCTTTTAGTAAAGGGAGAACAAAGCTGATTTACATACTACAATGAAGCAGATGACAGAATATTTACAGAGGCACCAAACACCAAATCTGGCACAAATACTTCTTAGACATCATCCTTTGTAAAAGCACGTTAGCCACCTAAATTTTCAATTGGCAGCCAGGTAGGTGCAAATTATCGGTTGTGCTAATAGGATTAATAAACGGAATAGTTTTGATGTGCTGAATGTTTGGTCTCCAAAGTAAAGGTCAAAAAAGGTCAATGTCCATTGGATTGCTGTTTTTTTTGCATTTGTGCAATATCTCTAAAATTAGAAAGGTCTTGTCTCAGAGTGATGCTGAAAAGCTAATTCATGCATTTATTTCTTCTAGGCTGGACTATTGTAATTCATTATCATCAGGTTGTCCTAAAAGTTCCCTGAAAAGCCTTCAGTTAATTCAAAATTCTGCAGCTAGAGTACTAACAGGGACTAGAAGGAGAGAGCATATTTCACCCATATTGGCTTCTCTTCATTGGCTCCCTGTTAATTCCACAATAGAATTTAAAATTCTTCTTCTTACTTATAAGGTTTTGAATAATCAGGTCCCATCTTATCTTAGGGACCTCACAGTACCATATCACCCCAATAGACCTCTTCGCTCTCAGACTGCAGGCTTACTTGTAGTTCCTAGGGTTTGTAAGAGTAGAATGGGAGGCAGAGCCTTCAGCTTTCAGGCTCCTCTCCTGTGGAACAAGCTCCCAAACAATGAAACGATGTATGAAAGAGGATGTTAATTTATGACATTTTCCTGCCTAATCCCCCAAATATTAGCTGATGTTAAATGGCATAACAGGTAAGTTGGAGCAAACTTTGCCGCAAACAGGCTGGACTGATTGGAAGCAACTCAGTGCCGAGACGATGCAGCTCGGCACCACAACAGCGCGAGGGCGCAAAGGAGGAAGCAAGTCGGGCGCCGAAAAATTAAACCTGTTTAATTTTTTTGGCGTCCTGTGCTCGACGCAGAAAGGAAGTGGTTCCAGCGCAAGTCGGGGCAAAGAGGTGTAATTCGGGGCAAAGAGCCGTTACCCGGCATGACTCAAAGCCAATTTATGATTCCTGCTGTGTTCCACTGTTCCCGCAGTATAAATCACGCAGGATTATTTTTATACCATGTACTTAATGCAGTAAAAACTACATGCTGAAGAAAAAAAATGCAGACTGGTTGCCAGAAATATTCAGTAAAAAGTCCGGACATCTCTAGTCCACTCATGGACATTTGTTCAAGGTGCACATGTGAACAATTAAAAGAAAAAAAAGTCTGGCTGCAGGCATTAGTTCCTTGTTCGCTGCTCAAACTCTCACATCAGTTAAAAAAAAGGACAAAAAAGGACATTAAGTCCTGAGACAGGACATGTCAACATCAAGTAGAACTCCAGACATCTCCACATTTGCTTAAGGACGGTCCTTGCGCGCGCATCTCCACGGTCAAGGGAGGAAGATAAACTATAACAGATCTCAGAGCGCAGCCCTGCAGTTCAGCACAACAAGTAGAAGAGAAGTCAGAATGCATAGTCTGTCTGCAGCCAAACTGTGTGTGCACTCTGACTTCTCTGTGCAGAGAACCTGCAGACTGTGTTCTCACCTCCTCTCTGCCCCCTGCTGCAGGCACCTGACGCAGAAATTCCTGCGTAGTCATGACGCCACAGGGAGCAACTGGGAGCAGCCCCGGTGTGAAAGGGGCTAAAGGAGGCTGGAGATAATTATCATACCACACAAACGCACGCGCCAAACATTAAAAAGCACACGCGCCAAACACTCGGAAAAAAGCGCTCACCAAACACATTAAAAAGCACACGCACACACGCAGTGTGGTTACTCAAATGCATGTAGATATGACAATTTTGCATATTCTAGGATTTATAAGTGAAATAAATACTGTACATGAAACACACTAGTTAAATTGTTAAATAGGGAGACTGACCTTTAATGAAACGATCCGAACAGATCCGTAGATTGGCCAAACTGGACTCGGATGTAAGGTCACTTATAGCTATCCGTGCCAGCCAGATTGCTCGCCTCTTTGAAGACAGTTCTCGCGTATTTTCTCCTTGATGCTCGATAACTGCCGGTAACCTGAAGAAACTGTGATTAGTTTCCCCGTTCTTACGATTACTACAGCCGATTATACCACAAAAACTCGGCGCGTTGTGGACATCTGAACGGCGTTTTTTTTAAGGGCTTAATTACGGCCGTAAAAGCGCCGTAATAACTGACAAAACGGCATTTTTTACGGCGTATTTTTGGTGAAACGCGCCTGAAAGTGGCGTAACTGTGGCACGGTTGGCTTGCCATATCAACCTGGTGCAGCGCCACGTTTCCATTGTTTACGCAGATACCTGAATACAGAACATTTAAGAGCACAGTAACATTCATGCATAAAGTTTAGCGGACAAACCTGCTCTGGATCAGCGAACTTCAGGCTTGAAAACAGCATCCAGCACGTTAACTAGTTTCTTCTTGCTGCTTTGCGATATGTTTGTTTTTACCAACTCAAATATCTCGGCATTAGCAGCAGTTAGCCGCTGTTTTCAACAACCTTCTCAGCTGTTCCACCTTTTCGCGCTAACTTAGCCTTTTCTTCTTCTTCCGGTTTACTGTCGACCTTTGTGCTTCTGGAGCTCTTCAAAAAACATATACGAGAATCGCAGTGAACTTTGATCTGTTCAGAGAAGAGTTTCTAGTGTCTACAATTAACCAGCTTTAACCTCGTCGGAAGGACACAAGACTGTCTTGTGGTGTACGTCAGCCACGCCCCCTGCACGCTTACATTTCAAAATAAAAGCTCACGTCACATATCAAAATGTCCGGTTTTATATCATAACAAAAGTCCGGTTTAATAAAAACACAAATGTCCGGATTAAATAGATTAATAAAAGCTCACGTCACATATAAAAATGTCCGGTTTCATATAACAAATTTCCGGTTTTGTTACTCACAGGAACGTTACTTAAACTGACTTTCCCAGTGGATAAAGAAAAAAAAAAAAAATATATATATATATAATATATATATATTATATATATATATATTATATATATTATATTCTATATATATAATTCAACAAGCAATCTTTATTGTTGAATAGCGTCTTCATAAATTGTTAATAAAGACACAATTGTTGTATAGTTTTCTATCCACATAGGGGAAACATTTAATTTAAATTTAAAATGTTTAGGTCAGGCATCGATTTGGGTAGCCCCAATGCGCTGTTTGCTTCGGTCGCGTTAGGACCAGTTATTTTTGACACCGACAACACTGCTTTTAAAGTAGACTGTCTTCATGAAA
This sequence comes from Thalassophryne amazonica, assembly GCF_902500255.1. NCBI lineage: Eukaryota > Metazoa > Chordata > Actinopteri > Batrachoidiformes > Batrachoididae > Thalassophryne > Thalassophryne amazonica. Next base: position 70,291,442 of record NC_047116.1, read on the forward strand.
AGGGTGAGTTACCTATTTGTAGATGGTTTTCTGTTTTAGCGGAGATGGATGTTGAGTGGGGATGTTTTAAGTTATTAACCAGCCGTTATGTGGTCTGTTTTTTGCTTATGTTAAATAAGTGTAATTGTGTATGTCGCGGACATGACGAGCGAAGCTCTTCAGCATCTTTTTTTTTTATTATGCAAATAAACATTTACAACAAATATGGCGAGAAAAAAAGCAGTTAGTTCTCCAGTTTGACATAGTGCCAGAACAGGCTATTCAAAAACAAAGAAGTAAAATGGGAAAATAAGGAGGAAAAAAAAACACACACACACACACACAAAGAAACATCAAATTATCAACTAGGGGTGTTCATAAAGGTTCAGTTCGTTAATCATTTGATGTAGTTCTACAGCTTGTTTTTTTATCCAGAAATTTTACAGATAAGAAGAAGTGGCAGAGTTCTTTGTGGAAAGTAAAGAAGGATGGCTTTGTTTTAAAAAAAAAACGACATTTGTGAATCAAATCAAATCAATTTTATTTATATAGCGTCAAATCACAACAAACAGTTGCCCCAAGGCGCTTTATATTGTAAGGCAAAAGCCATACAATAATCACAGAAAAACCCCAGCGGTCAAAAACGACCCCCTGTGAGCAAGCACTGGCGACAGGGGAAGGAAAAACTCCCTTTTAACAGGAATAAACCTCCAGCAGAACCAGGCTCAGGGAGGGGCAGTCTTCTGCTGGACTGGTTGGGGCTGAGGGGAGAGAATCAGGAAAAAGACATGCTGTGGAAGAGAGCAGAGATCAATCACTAATGATTAATGCAGAGTGTTGCATACCAGAGCAAAAAGAGAAAGAAACACTCAGTGCATCATGGGAACCCCCAGCAGTCTAAGTCTATAGCAGCATAACTAAGGGATGGTTCAGGGTTCACCTGATCCAGCCCTAACTATAAGCTTTAGCAAAAAGGAAAGTTTGAGCCTAATCTTAAAAGTAGAGAGGGTGTCTGTCTCCCTGATCTGAATTGGGAGCTGGTTCCACAGGAGAGGAGCCTGAAAGCTGAAGGCTCTGCCTCCCATTCTACTCTTACAAACCCTAGGAAACTACAAGTAAGCCTGCAGTCTGAGAGCGAAGCGCTCTATTGGGGTGATATGGTACTATGAGGTCCCTAAGATAAGATGGGACCTGATTATTCAAAACCTTATAAGTAAGAAGAAGAATTTTAAATTCTATTCTAGAATTAACAGGAAGCCAATGAAGAGAGGCCAATATGGGTGAAATATGCTCTCTCCTTCTAGTCCCCGTCAGTACTCTAGCTGCAGTATTTTGAATTAACTGAAGGCTTTTCAGGGAACTTTTAGGACAACCTGATAATAATGAATTACAATAGTCCAGCCTAGAGGAAATAAATGCATGAATTAGTTTTTTCAGCATCACTCTGAGATAAGACCTTTCTAATTTTAGAGATATTGCGCAAATACAAAAAGCAGTCCTACATATTTGCTTAATATGCGCATTGAAGGACATATCCTGATCAAAAATGACTCCGAAATTTCTCACAGTATTACTAGAGGTCAGGGTAATGCCATCCAGAGTAAGGATCTGGTTAGACACCATGTTCTAAGATTTGTGGGGCCAAGTACAATAACTTCAGTTTTATCTGAATTTAAAAGCAGGAAATTAGAGGTCATCCATGTCTTTATGTCTGTAAGGACATTCCTGCAGTTTAACTAATGGGTGTGTATCCTCTGGCTTCATGGATAGATAAAGCTGGGTATCATCTGCGTAACAATGAAAATTTTAAGGAATGCTTTCTAATAATACTGCCTAAGGGAAGCATGTATAAAGTGAATAAAATTGGTCCTAGCACAGAACCTTGTGGAACTCCATAATTAACCTTAGTCTGTGAAGAAGACTCCCCATTTACATGAACAAAATTGTAATCTATTAGATAAATATGATTCAAATCACCGCAGCGCAGTGCCTTTAATACCTATGGCATGCTCTAATCTCTGTAATAAAATTTTATGGTCAACAGTATCAAAAGCGGCACTGAGGTCTAACAGGACAAGCACAGAGATGAGTCCATTGTCTGAGGCCATAAGAAGATCATTTGTAACCTTCACTAATGCTGTTTCTGTACTATGATGAATTCTAAAACCTGACTGACACTCTTCAAATAGACCATTCCTCTGCAGATGATCAGTTAGCTGTTTTACAACTACCCTTTCAGGAATTTTTGAGAGAAAAGGAAGGTTGGAGATTGGCCTATAATTAGCTAAGATAGCTGGGTCAAGTGATGGCTTTTTAAGTAATGGTTTAATTACTGCCACCTTAAAAGCCTGTGGTACATAGCCAACTAATAAAGATAGATTGATCATATTTGAGATTGAAGCATGAATTAATGGTAGGGCTTCCTTGAGCAGCCTGGTAGGAATGGGGTCTAATAGACATGTTGATGGTTTGGAGGAAGTAACTAATGAAAATAACTCAGACAGAACAATCGGAGAGAAAGAGTCTAACCAAATACCCAAATATATGTCTTTGGGATTTCTCTAATAGTTAAAATTTTATTAGCAAAGAAAGTCATGAAGTCATTACTAATTAAAGTTAAAGCAATACTCGGCTCAATAGAGCTCTGACTCTTTGTCAGCCTGGCTACAGTGCTGAAAAGAAACCTGGGGTTGTCTTATTTCTTCAATTCGTGATGAGTAGTAAGATGTCCTAGCTGTACGAAGGGCTTTTTTATAGAGAACAGGCTCTTTTTCCAGGCTAAGTGAAGATCTTCTAAATTAGTGAGACGCCATTTCCTCTCCAACTTACGGGTTATCTGCTTTAAGCTGCGAGTTTGTGAGTTATACCACGGAGTCAGGCACTTCTGATTTAAGGCTCTCTTTTTCAGAGGAGCTGCAGCTTCCAAAGTTGTGCTCAATGAGGATGTAAAACTATTGACGAGATAATCTATCTCACTCACAGAGTTTAGGTAGCTACTCTGCACTGTGTTGGTATATGGCATTGGAGAACATAACAAAGAAGGAATCATATCCTTAAATCTAGTTGCAGTGCTTTCCGAAAGACTTCTACTGTAATGAAACTTATTCCCCACTGCTGGGTAGGCCATTAAAGTAAATGTAAATGTTATTAAGAAATGATCAGACAGAAGGGGGTACTGTTCAGGAATACTGTTAAGTCTTCAATTTCCATACCATAAGTCAGAACAAGATCTAAAGTATGGTTAAAGTGGTGGGTGGACTCATTTACATTTTGAGTGAAGCAATTGAGTCTAATAATAGATTAAATGCAGTGTGAGGCTGTCATTCTCAGCATCTATGCTGGATGTTAAAATGGCCCAGTATAATTATCTGAGCTAAGCACTAAGTCAGACAAAAGGTCTGAAAATTCACAAAGAAACTCACAGTAACGACCAGGTGTGACGATAGATAACAACAAATAAAACTGTTTTTTTTGGGACTTCCAATTTGGATGGACAAGACTAAGAATCAAGCTTTCAAAAGAATTAAGCTCTGTCTGGGTTTTTGATTAATTAATGAGCTGGAATGGAAGATGCTGCTAATCCTCCCCCTCAGCCTGTGCTATGAGCATTCTGACAGTTAGTGTGACTCGGGGGTGTTGACTCATTTTAAACTAACATATTCATCCTGCTGTAACCAGGTTTCTGTAAGGCAGAATAAATCAATATGTGATCAATTATTATATCATTTACTAACAGGGACTTAGAAGAGAGAGACCTAATGTTTAATAAACACATTTAACTGTTTTAGTCTGTGGTGCAGTGAAGTTGCTATATTATTTTTTCTTTTTGTATTTTTATGCTTAAATAGATTTTTACTGGTTGTTGGTGGTCTGGGAGCAGGTACCGTCTCTCCGGGATGAGGTATTGGGGGGATGGCAGGGGAGAGAAGCTGTAGAGAGGTGTGTAAGACTACAACTCTGCTTCCTGTCCCAACCCTGGATAGTCACAGTTTGGAGGGTTAATAAATTGGCCAGATTTCTAGAAATGAGAGCTGCCTCCATCCAAAGTGGGATGGATGACGTCTCTCCTAACAAGACCAGGTTTTCCCCAGAAGCTTTGCCAATTATCTATGAAGCCCACCTCATTTTTGAATGAAAAAATTACCCAGAATAATTAATACATTAATGACATTTTCAAGTTTCTTTTCTTGTTTTAGAGTTCCAAAGATAGTCGTTTTTAGAAAATTTATGTAAGTTTGGATCTTTGGAGAAAAGCCAGTATTGCACATCATCCCACAGGGCTTTACTATTAGGGAGGGGTGTTATTTCAAAGAATTTGGAAATCTATAATGTTTGCATGGAATATGGAACTACACGGAATAAACCATAGCAGGATAAATTTTGGGTCATTTGCTTCCAAAAACCAATATGGATGGAGCGATTGAAAATTTCATGTAACGCGCGTGTCGTATGTGTGACGTAGAAAACCATTCTGTTGCTGTAATTAGGTTTATTGTGGCCATGTCATTCTTACATGCGATGATTGTACTCAACTGATGTTCCTGAAATAAAAACTACATAGATTTTGTTTGTTACAGTTGATTGTAACATATGTACTGAAATTAGGTTTTTTTGTCAATTACTCTTAATAAACACCAGGTAGGCTTATTGTTACTATAGACGTTGAATATAAACTTGGGGTCAAGCAACATTTGGAGCCAAATTTCAAGTCTCTAGGTGCAGCGGTTCTCAAGATATGACATTTCTTCAAAATTCTTCTTCTTACTTATAAGGTTTTGAATAATCAGGTCCCATCTTATCTTAGGGACCTCGTAGTACCATATCACCCAATAGAGCGCTTCGCTCTCAGACTGCAGGCTTACTTGTAGTTCCTAGGGTTTGTAAGAGTAGAATGGGAGGCAGAGCCTTCAGCTTTCAGGCTCCTCCCCTGTGGAACCAGCTCCCAATTCAGATCAGGGAGACAGACACCCTCTCTACTTTTAAGATTAGGCTTAAAACTTTCCTTTTGCTAAAGCTTATAGTTAGGGCTGGATCAGGTGACCCTGAACCATCCCTTAGTTATGCTGCTATAGACGTAGACTGCTGGGGGTTCCCATGATGCACTGTTTCTTTCTCTTTTTGCTCTGTATGCACCACTCTGCATTTAATCATTAGTGATCGATCTCTGCTCCCCTCCACAGCATGTCTTTTTCCTGGTTCTCTCCCTCAGCCCCAACCACTCCCAGCAGAAGACTGCCCCTCCCTGAGCCTGGTTCTGCTGGAGGTTTCTTCCTGTTAAAAGGGAGTTTTTCCTTCCCACTGTAGCCAAGTGCTTGCTCACAGGGGGTCGTTTTGACCGTTGGGGTTTTACATAATTATTGTATGGCCTTGCCTTACAATATAAAGCGCCTTGGGGCAACTGTTTGTTGTGATTTGGCGCTATATAAAAAAATTGATTGATTGATTGATTGATTTCCGTCGATATTTTTGGCGATTTTTGAACCTGATATCTTCACTGGCTCCGTCCATATGGGTTTTTGGAACCAAATGACCCAAAATTTATCCTGCTATGGTTTATAACGTGTATACGTATTTCCATATTTCATGCAAACATTTATAGATTTTCAAATTTTTTGAAATAACATCCCTCCCTATTACTATACATACAATCATAAAATAAATGCTCTGTCGACTCATTGCCCCATTACAAAATAAACAAATGTTACTATCAGCAGAAAAACAATGTCTGAGAAATTCTTTTGAGGGATAAACAGCTGAGAAAACTTTGAAATGGACTTCCTTAGCTTTTGGGGGAATGGGAAGTTTTAGATAATTTTTTCTGATTTTTTTAAATTTGTTCAGAAGAAAACAATTGGGAAATAGAATTTGGATTTGTTCTGTAGGGGAAAAGGGCATTAGTAAAGAATATCCTAATTTTATAATTAGGGAGTTTGTTAGCAGTAATGTGCCCATTTACCAAAAGCTCAGGAAGGACAGGGGTTCTGTAGTCAGGCATTTGAAGAAGATTACATGCCGTAGACACAATATTCTGTCACACGTCGGACTCGTGTTTCCAGAAGCAAAACGTAAACAGAAGCTTTTTTTTTTTTTTTCAAACTTAATTTACAAAAACTCTCGATGGGAGACATCAGAGTTTTAAAAAAAACAACAACGGAAAAAACATTGCGAACTGCATTGATACATTCTGATCGGGCTGCACTTTAACCGCTGCACATGGACAACACACCATTAACATCGCAACATAAAACTATTATTATATTGTGCCTAAAACTCTCATGAATATATTCTCTGGGTTTATAGACGTTGTTATTGCGTTTATTTTATGTAAACATGCGAGAATCACAGGCTGTCTCTCCATTATTTTCAATGGGAGCGGCTGTGAGCTACACTCGCTTCCTGATCATGTCGTTCTGGGGGAAAGTGAAGTTTGCTCTTTAACGTCTTGATTATTGTTCTTTACAACACTGTTTGTCCTCTTTGTTCCAGACTAATATATATAAGATGTCTGAAATTCGGTTTGCGTTTATGAAATTCCACGCAGATTAAACATAGCAGACACGGATTATTTGTTATAATTGTTTTAGCAAGTTTTCAGGGTATCATGCATGCAGTTTCTTATTAACATGATGAAAAGCATAAAAAATACATTTTTGTAGTATCATGTGGATTCTCTATATGTTGTTTAACTGCAGCGACTCTCTGGCGCGCAAGGGATTATGGGATACATCTAATTTATTTTGACACTGGTTATATCAGATGGTTATCTAATTATAACTTGGCTTTTTTTTTTTTTTGAAAGTGCCTTTTTTTACAAATAAAAAATGGCATATTTTACAAAAGCACATTTATCTGTAAACACGACACATGTCACATTATCGTGTTTACCCAGAGTTTGTTACAAAAACTTCAGAATTAGTGCATTATTCAACATTAAAAGATATATGTTATATCTTAACTTTGCACAAATGACAAATTGACATTAATGGAGCTATTCTATCAGTATTCATTTTGTTTATACATCAAACCATAACTCAGCACTGCTTTATTTTCCAAGACCTCAGCCTGATGGCAGTGCTGTGATTGGGTAGAGAGCTGAGCTTTGTGGCTCCTCTCCGCTGCTTCTGTGCTGGAAGCTATGTAGTAAACTGAAGCTTCCAGCAGGAGGTAGGATGCTCAAAGCCAGAAGTGCCGACTCATTGTTTGGGTCGGTTGTTGCTTTTGATGCTTCCAAAAGTGATTGTGGCGTTAAAACTCAAAATCAGTTTGTTAGTAGTTGTAAGTGTACCGGAGACAATATTGGAATTTATCGGTTATCGGTTATCTGTAACTTCGATACATTTTTTGGGTGGTTTATTGTTTTAACTTTATTGAAGATAACTTTTCTGATTATCTGTCATTATCTGTTATCAAAGTAAATTTTTTGGTTATCTGTGCCCACCACTGGATGATGGTTGGCCCCTGAACACATCTGACCCCTCTGTTTGTACACTGAGCGCCCCCTTGTGGATGAACGATCAACATGTCATAACTCCATGCATTGTGTGATTTGCTTGAAATTTGAACTATGTGATGAGTGGTTGCCCCTGTACGCGCATGCCCACATCTGGTTACAAGGAGATGTGCTGGCCTGGGTAGGCGGTCGCGCGGAATGAGGGCCCGTATATGACTGCTTGTAGTCGTAGTTATTACTATTATTGCTGTTGTTGTTGCTATTATTATTAATAATATATAAATTAAAAAATACAATTCTTAATACATTTGACTCTTATGACAAGCGCCGAGCCATTAATTATTATACAGAAAACAAATGCACACAAACGTGCTGAAATGCCAACGGCTAATGCTAACTTTAACATTGAAAATGCCATAGACATGCTAACGTGTCAGCATTGGTCCCGTTTTTAAGTTATAAAATACATCTATCAACTGTTTCAGCAGACCATAACAGGTCGGTTTAACATAAAAGGGTATATATTACTCACAGGCATATGTTCTCTTTAGGGTTTTAGCAGGGAAAAATTAAGATAAAGTCCAACGATCCAGCGGATCGAACCATTGCTTCATTGGTTCACGCTTCAAAGTGCAGTCGCTCTGAAGAAGCGGTCGATTACAGACCCGCTGCAGGGTCTGTAATCAACGTAGAGAAATGGATCATTTTCCCGACAAAGATCCTCAAAAACAGCGCCTGCTCTGAAGGACCGATAAGGGAATCGTTAAGCAAAAAGACTATTGGTATTGGTGGATCGAATCATTTCGTAATGATACCCAGCCCGAGATGCAAGATGTGGTCTGTGATGCGAGACCAAAACAAACAAAGAAGAAGAAGACCAAAACAAACATGGCGGACTTGGTAAATTTTGATGACAGAGATGTTAAGAAATTTGACTTTGCCGCCGCAAAATATGGTAAAATAAATACAATTTTGTGTATTTTTGTAGTGGCCCGAGCAGGCCATCATTTGATAAATTGTACTGGCCCATAGTGGCCCAAAAATGGGCCAAATCAGCGCCCGGCCAGTGGGCAAATGGCTATGTCGCGCCCTGTCGTTGTGACGCTGTTATTGAGTAGAGAGTTGAGCTTCGTTGTTCCGCTCAGCTGCTTCACTACTTGAAGCTATGTAGTAAACAGGAGCTTCCAGTAGGGGGCAGGATGCACAAAGACAGAAGTGCTGACTCATTGTTTGGATCTGTAGTCTCCTTTGATGCTCCCAGAAGCGATTGTGGTGTTAAAACTCAAAATAAGCTTGTTAGTAGTTGCAAGTGTACTTCCATACTGGAAGTTATCGGTTATCTGTAGCTTCCGATAATTTTTTAGGTGGTTTGTCGGTTTAGCTTTGTAAAAGATGACTTTTCAGTGAGCTGATTATCTGTTATCAAAGCTAATTTTTTGGTTCGCTGTGCCCACCACTGGATAAAACTATTACTTTTGTTAATCCTTTTAGCTCAACCAATAATTTGCATCACTTTATTGGCAAAAATAGTGCAGCTTTAACTTTTGACCCCAAACTGAAATTGACCTTTGTCATTGTTTTTGCTGGGTTGTTTTATCCTGTAACTCCACAACATTTAGTCAAAGATAGTCTAAACTATACCATTTTGGAATTGTTATAATCAATCAATCAATCAGTCAATTTTTTTTTTTATATAGCGCCAAATCACAACAAACAGTTGCCCCAAGGCGCTTTATATTGTAAGGCAAGGCCATACAATAATTATGTAAAACCCCAACGGTCAAAACAACCCCCTGTGAGCAAGCACTTGGCTACAGTGGGAAGGAAAAACTCCCTTTTAACAGGAAGAAACCTCCAGCAGAACCAGGCTCAGGGAGGGGCAGTCTTCTGCTGGGACTGGTTGGGGCTGAGGGAGAGAACCAGGAAAAAGACATGCTGTGGAGGGGAGTAGAGATCGATCACTAATGATTAAATGCAGAGTGGTGCATACAGAGCAAAAAGAGAAAGAAACAGTGCATCATGGGAACCCCCCAGCAGTCTACGTCTATAGCAGCATAACTAAGGGATGGTTCAGGGTCACCTGATCCAGCCCTAACTATAAGCTTTAGCAAAAAGGAAAGTTTTAAGCCTAATCTTAAAAGTAGAGAGGGTGTCTGTCTCCCTGATCTGAATTGGGAGCTGGTTCCACAGGAGAGGAGCCTGAAAGCTGAAGGCTCTGCCTCCCATTCTACTCTTACAAACCCTAGGAACTACAAGTAAGCCTGCAGTCTGAGAGCGAAGCGCTCTATTGGGGTGATATGGTACTACGAGGTCCCTAAGATAAGATGGGACCTGATTATTCAAAACCTTATAAGTAAGAAGAAGAATTTAAAATTCTATTCTAGAATTAACAGGAAGCCAATGAAGAGAGGCCAATATGGGTGAGATATGCTCTCTCCTTCTAGTCCCCGTTAGTACTCTAGCTGCAGCATTTTGAATTAACTGAAGGCTTTTTAGGGAACTTTTAGGACAACCTGATAATAATGAATTACAATAGTCCAGCCTAGAGGAAATAAATGCATTAATTAGTTTTTCAGCATCACTCTGAGACAAGACCTTTCTAATTTTAGAGATATTGCGTAAATGCAAAAAGCAGTCCTACATATTTGTTTAATATGCGCTTTGAATGACATATCCTGATCAAAAATGACTCCAAGATTTCTCACAGTATTACTAGAGGTCAGGGTAATGCCATCCAGAGTAAGGATCTGGTTAGACACCATGTTTCTAAGATTTGTGGGGCCAAGTACAATAACTTCAGTTTTATCTGAGTTTAAAAGCAGGAAATTAGAGGTCATCCATGTCTTTATGTCTGTAAGACAATCCTGCAGTTTAGCTAATTGGTGTGTGTCCTCTGGCTTCATGGATAGATAAAGCTGGGTATCATCTGCGTAACAATGAAAATTTAAGCAATACCGTCTAATAATACTGCCTAAGGGAAGCATGTATAAAGTGAATAAAATTGGTCCTAGCACAGAACCTTGTGGAACTCCATAATTAACTTTAGTCTGTGAAGAAGATTCCCCATTTACATGAACAAATTGTAATCTATTAGACAAATATGATTCAAACCACCGCAGCACAGTGCCTTTAATACCTATGGCATGCTCTAATCTCTGTAATAAAATTTTATGGTCAACAGTATCAAAAGCAGCACTGAGGTCTAACAGAACAAGCACAGAGATGAGTCCACTGTCCGAGGCCATAAGAAGATCATTTGTAACCTTCACTAATGCTGTTTCTGTACTATGATGAATTCTAAAACCTGACTGAAACTCTTCAAATAGACCATTCCTCTGCAGATGATCAGTTAGCTGTTTTACAACTACCCTTTCAAGAATTTTTGAGAGAAAAGGAAGGTTGGAGATTGGCCTATAATTAGCTAAGATAGCTGGGTCAAGTGATGGCTTTTTAAGTAATGGTTTAATTACTGCCACCTTAAAAGCCTGTGGTACATAGCCAACTAACAAAGATAGATTGATCATATTTAAGATCGAAGCATTAAATAATGGTAGGGCTTCCTTGAGCAGCCTGGTAGGAATGGGGTCTAATAAACATGTTGATGGTTTGGATGAAGTAACTAATGAAAATAACTCTGAGAGAAAGAGTCTAATATATATATATATATATATATATATATATATATATATATATATATATATATATATATATATATATATATATATATATATATATATATATATATATATATACATACAGCCTGGCTACAGTGCTGAAAAGAAACCTGGGGTTGTTCTTATTTTCTTCAATTAGTGATGAGTAGAAAGATGTCCTAGCTTTACGGAGGGCTTTTTTATAGAGCAACAGACTCTTTTTCCAGGCTAAGTGAAGATCTTCTAAATTAGTGAGACGCCATTTCCTCTCCAACTTACGGGTTATCTGCTTTAAGCTACGAGTTTGTGAGTTATACCACGGAGTCAGGCACTTCTTATTTAAAGCTCTCTTTTTCAGAGGAGCTACAGCATCCAAAGTTGTCTTCAATGAGGATGTAAAACTATTGACGAGATACTCTATCTCACTTACAGAGTTTAGGTAGCTACTCTGCACTGTGTTGGTATATGGCATTAGAGAACATAAAGAAGGAATCATATCCTTAAACCTAGTTACAACGCTTTCTGAAAGACTTCTAGTGTAATGAAACTTATTCCCCACTGCTGGGTAGTCCATCAGAGTAAATGTAAATGTTATTAAGAAATGATCAGACAGAAGGGGGTACTGTTCAGGGAATACTGTTAAGTCTTCAATTTCCATACCATAAGTCAGAACAAGATCTAAAGTATGGTTAAAGTGGTGGGTGGACTCATTTACATTTTGAGCAAAGCCAATAGAGTCTAATAATAGATTAAATGCAGTGTTGAGGCTGTCATTCTCAGCATCTGTGTGGATGTTAAAATCACCCACTATAATAATCTTCGCTGAGCTAAGCACTAAGTCAGACAAAAGGTCTGAAAATTCACAGAGAAACTCACAGTAACGACCAGGTGGACGATAGATAATAACAAATAAAACTGGTATTTGGGACTTCCAATTTGGATGGACAAGACTAAGAGTCAAGCTTTCAAATGAATTAAAGCTCTAATAATCAGACATATAGTATGATATACCTTTCAATATGACTGGAACATTTTTAAATTTTGACTGCTGTGTCATTCTTCATTGGCCCCTTTAGGTCATGAGAGATCATCTCCAGGATACCTCCACATCTGAACATTAGTGTGAAAATAAGTATTAGTTAATTTAGATTTTGTGCCAAATTTCATGATTTAGTCACAACATGTGCATTTTGCTGATCTGCTGCACTAGAAGCAGAAATCACATTCAACAGGTGAGAACTCTGAACTTTGAATGAATGAATGAATTTATTCAGCACACAGAGTCCAAAACAACAGAAAAAACTTACAAAGAAAGAAAATAAATTAACAGTGCATCCCTGTGCCTTAAAGCGTATAGGCAGAAGCAAAGCTTATTAACTCCTACTCCTTTAACCAAAAATAAAATTATCTAGTCCAAACGGAGTGGAGAAAAGTAAAAAACCCTACTATTCCCACTCCCATTTTCAAACACTAGAAACTCTTCATCTTAAAGGACACAATCCGAATGATACCATACAAATTTACATTTACAATTGGCAACACACAAAACTTAGCTTTCTTCAGCAGATACATATTTTGAAAACATCATGTCTTTATATTGCTTTTTAAACTGATTGATATTTGGACATCCTTTGCTTTCCTCTGTCAGGTTATTCTATATTCTAGGGCCACACATGGAAACACAGACACCTTTCCTGGTCGTCCGAGCGCCAGCAATTTTAAAATGATACAAGCCCCGTAAATTATATTTTCCCTCTCTCTCAGTAAAAAATTCTTTAATTCTATAGGGCAATTGTTTATTTTTCACTTTGTACATTAATTGAACAGTCTTGAACAAAATCATATTGTGTAGTTTTAATAGTTGAGATTTAATGAACAAAGGGTTGGTGTGGTCACGATAACCTGCATTATGAATTGTTCTTAATGCTCTTTTTTGGAGAATGAATAATGGTTGTTTTATAATTATTGCCCCAAACTTCAGCACTGTAAGTCAGGTAGGGTGCAACCAATGAACAATGCAAAGTGCTCTGCAATCAAGAACATGCATTGCTTTAATACTGCAATACTCTTTGCTACCTTCTTTTGAACATGCTGAATATGAGCTTTCCAACTAATTTTTTCATCAATAATGACACCTAAAAACTTGTTTTCTTTGACACGTTCTATGTTTGCCCCTTTTATATTTAACTGTATTTGTATGTCTTTTTTATAGTTTCCAAATAACATTAATTTAGTTTTTGACAAATTTAATGATAATTTGTTAATATCAAACCATATCTTTTAACTTTATCATTTCAGTTCCTAAATCAAATAACATTTGTTGCAGATTTCTCCTGAGCAAAACAGATCTGTGTCATCTGCAAAGAGAACTGCTTTAAACAGATTTGAAACTTTTCATAACTTGTTGATGTATAAAATAAATAATTTTTGTCCCAGTACAGAACCCCGGGGAAGCCCACAAATGATGTCTGACTTTAACAGGCTGTTATTTTCCAAAGATGTTTCTTTTAGATCTTGAGCAGTTGTAGTTGTTTTATGTTCAAGCACAAAATGTGACTGAGGACGAGAAAAGAAACAGCATGACTTCATCACACTAAAATATAGAAAAACTTTAAAACTGTGTTTTCTTTATTCATTCATTCATTTTAAAGGTCAAATATGTTTTGTGACTGCAGAAGATGCTCTAACCAGAAGGTTAAAACTGAATCCTTTTTAGCTGTTGGAGTGAGGTTTATTGGTTACTATTGAACAGCACCTCCTGCTGGCCTCCGTTATACAAAGAGAAGAAAAGATGTGTCATGTGAGCAGGAGGACATGAAGACAGAAAATGTGGAGAAAGAGACAAACTGAAATGTTGCAGCCGTGGAGGAGAACACAGCTCGGTGTGTCATGGATGTGCAGTCATTAAAAAAACAGCAGACGTCCAGCGTGTAGGACTCTACAAGGGATTATGTTTGCAGAGACAGTGAAGACAGTGTCCAAGCAGCATAAGTCATATAAGACGGAGAGCACAGACACATAGGAAGATTCAAAATGTTTTGTGATGTCTGTCTGGGTGAGACCAGGGAGCTGCCAAGCTGTGCTGTTTATCCATTATTTATACAGGCCGTCTCACTGAGACACAAAGTCTCATTGTCAAGAGAGACCTGCTAAAGTGAGACACACAAGATAAACAACAACTAGTTACAGACGGACAGAGAGATAACTTACAGGATCAAAGCACAAAATACTTACTGCCTCTGATGAGGACACACTGGATTGTGCATGTATTGATTATGTGTCTGCAGCAGAAACCCGCTTCAGAAAGTGAGATGTTGAACAGGTGCAGGAACTCTGAATCTGCAGTGGAGCTTTTAAAGCATCACTAATTTCTGCAGTGAAAGTGGAAATGGGAGAAATGCTGCTGAGACTGAGAAGAGTTCAGCTGAGAAGAGTTCAGCTCATGCTCACATATTGGGTCATCGTAGCACTAATCCTGGAAAGAGTGTTTTACAGGACTGATGGGAACATCAACACACTGATTATTAGAGTTTTGGATGGATCAGAAATACAAGAGTGCAGAATGCAAGTTTGACAGACTTAAGTATAAATCCAACTGTGTCATGATAGCTGTTAGTGTTGGAGTTCTTATTATAGACTGAACACCAAATATCAGCAAAAATAAATAAGACAAACTGTGCTTTGATGATAAATAAGTTTTGTGATGGACTGATGATTTCCTCAATTTATACACACAAAAAAGTAACTATGCACATAATTCATAAAATCTGAAGTTCATCAATCAACATCATGATTCCAAACTGCTGAACTATGAGCACAACACCGTGGTTTCACTCAAAGATTCTAAATCACAGTGATGCAAACCTCTAAACATAAAAAGCATCATTTATCAAACTTTGTTCACACTGTTGTAGAAATACTGAGCTTCAGAACTGCAGGATTTTAAACCATGACAGCGTCATGTGATAATAATGTAATCTTTGTGACTGTGGTCCCAGCTGTCTTCAGGTCATTGACCAGGTCCTCCTGTGTTGTTCTGGGCTTTCTCAGAATCATCCTTACCCCATGAGGTGAGATCTTGCATGGAGCCCCAGACCGAGGCACATTGAGTCATCTTGTGTTTCTTCCATTTTCTAATAATTACACCAACAGTTGTTGTCTTCTCACCAAGCTGCTTGTCTGTTGTCCTGTAGTCCATCCCAGCCTTGTGCAGGTCTACAGTTTTGTCCCTGGTGTCCTTAGACAGCTCTTTGGTCTTGGCCATGATGGATAGGTTGGAGTGTGATTGATTGAGTGTGTAGACAGGTGTCTTTTATACAGGTAACAAGTCCAAACAGGTGCAGTTAATACAGGTAAAGAGTGCAGAATAGGAGGGCTTCTTAAAGAAAAACTAACAGCTCTGCAAGAGCCAGAATTCTTGCTGGTTGGTCGGTGGTCAAATACGTATTTCATGCAATAAAATGCAAATTAATTATTTAAAAATCATATAATGTGATTTTTCTGGATTTTTTTTTTCAGATTCTGACTCTCAGTTAAAGTGTACCTACAATAAAAATTACAGACCTCTCCAGTCTTTGTAGGTGGGAAAAAAACCTGCAAAATTGACAGTGGATCAAATACGAGGTCTATTAGAAAAGAAACCGACCTTTTTATTTTTTTCAAAACCATATGGATTTGAACCCGCGTGTGCATGCGTGAGTTTTTCCACGCCTGTCGGTTGCGTCATTCGCCTGTGAGCAGGCTTTGAGTGAGGAGTGGTCCAGCCCCCTCAGCGGATTTTCATTGTCAGGAAATGGCGGAATGATTTGGGCTTTTTTTCCATCAGAATTTTTTCAGAAACTGTTAGAGACTGGCAGCTGGAAACCATTCAAAAAATTTATCTGGTTTTCGGTGAAAATTTTACGGGCTTCACAGAGAATAAGGACGGTTACTACAGCTTTAAGGACGCTCGGCGCGCTGCGCTCCGTGCCGCCATCGAGATCCACAAACCACCGGATCAATTTCTAAACGGATGGCTCTGTGGATCCGAGACCGTTGTGTGCACTTTCTCTGGTTATCACAAGAGCTGGACATCAGCCATTTTCCGGCAGATTTCACTTTTAACAAGAGATTTTGTCATGGAAAGCCGAGCGGAGGCTTCGCGCGTCACGACCGATTTGCTGATGGAGCGAGACAAAGGAACACCTCCGTTTTGGTCTCACAGGACGGCATTGAGATGGCGTTCAGACTGCTGTCGGTGGTTTTTCCATCGAGTGATTATCCGAGAAATTGTGGATGTGCCTGGACATGCCAGAACATGTCCCGTGAGGCTTCATCACGGCGTTGCTTTGCGCCATGCGACACCGCGTCTGTCTCAATATGCCGAAAAAGTGCTGATGTCCACGTCTTTTTACAATTCCTGTGCTAGTCAGACAACGTCCCGGATAAAACACAGCGTCCAGTTTGGAAATGAACTGCACATTCCACTGTTACAGGAGTTTTTGTTATGGAAAGGGGAGCGGAGGCTTCACGCGTCGCGGTGGTGCCGCATGGCGCACAGCAACGCCGTGATGAAGCCTCACGGGACATGTTCTGGCATGTCCAGGCACATCCACAATTTCTCGGATAATCACTCGATGGAAAAACCACCGACAGCTGTCTGAACGCCATCTCAAAGCCATCCTGTGAGACCAAAACAGAGGTGTTCCTTTGTCTCGCTCCATCAGCAAATCGGTCGTGACGCGTGAAGCCTCCGCTCAGCTTTCCATGACAAAATCTCTTGTTAAAAGTGAAATCTGCCGTAAAATGGTTGATGTCCAGCTCTTGTGATAACCAGAGAAAGTGCACACGACGGTCCCGGATCCACAGATCCATCCATTTAGAAATGATTCGGTGGTTTGTGGCTCTCGATGGGGCCACGGAGCGCGGCGCGCCGAGCGTCCTTAAAACCGTCCTTAAAGCTGTAGTAACAGTCCTTATTCTCTGTGAGGCCTGTAAAATTTTCACCGAAAGCCAGATAAATTTTTCTAATGGTTTCCAGCTGCCAGTCTCTAACAGTTTCTGAAAAAATTCTGATGGAAAAAAAAGCTCAAATCATTCCATCATTTCCTGACAATGAAAATCCGCCAAGGGGGTGGACCACTCCTCACTCAAAGTCTGCTCACAGGCGAATGACGCAACCGACAGGCGTGGAAAAACTCACGCATGCGCACGAGGGTTCAAGCTTGTCTGACGCAATCACACGTGATTCAAATCCATATGGTTGTTGAAAAAAATAAAAAGGTCGGTTTCTTTTCTAATAGACCTCGTACTTACTTCCCCCACTGTAACCTTCTGGTTCGGAAGGAAGCATGCTAACCCCCACGCTAACCATATTATAAGAAAATAAAATTGAAGATCTATCTGAATAAGACAACTTTAAAAACCTCTTTAAGACTGTGGGTGAATTATGGCTCTTGATAGTGTTGATCATATCACACGTACAAATGATTTCTTGCACATTCTGAGAGTGGAAGAGTTCTTGGACATGTGAGCAGCTGCAGATGTGTTACTATTGGACATTTGAGGAGCATTAAAAGGAAGACTGATGAGACAGGGAGGGGACAGCTGTTATGTTAATGAGGGTCAGAGGGAGGAGTTATAGAGTCAAACAGATAATTTTGAGAACTGAACATTTGAGTTATTTTTCAACAAACCTGGAAAATTAAATTCACTCAACAAGGCTGCAAGTTTGACCACCAAAGTAACTAAACATATATATCTAAATGAAAACTAAACACAAAGGTCTGTGTTAAAGTTATAAATGTGTTGCCACAAGACTTTGCAAATGTCCTGTGATTGTAAATGAAACTGTTGCATTACTTCGCCACAAAATGGGGATGAGTTCTCATTGTCTTCATTTCTCTTCCTGATCACTGAGTTCAGAACACTTAATTTTATTTTAACACCATCTTCGTTTTACTTAAACATCTTATGGACATTAATATCCTCTCTCGTCAGCTGGTTGCAGCAGGTACGTAAAGGTGTGTTTACACATAAGCATGACGCGTACGAATGTCATTTTTTCTGTGGACACATTCCTGACATTCTTAACGTGACTTAACGTATCTGATTAGATTTCTTAATAGTGTGTGTTGGTGCATGATATTTCTTGATATTCGTGGATCATGTTTTTGCCTGTCAAAAATCTTCCACGAATGTCACACACCACCCTCATTTCGTCTCACATCGTGGAGGTCACAACTAAGCGTATTGATCCATCTGATGAGTAGTGATCTTTAATAGAACATGACAACGTTCGTAGTGGTTCCTGTGATGGTTCTTGGAGCCCAAACTGTCACGCGTTATTACGAAATGACACGGAAACTGTCAAGTTTTGACATGACTTGTAACGTGGCATCACATTTCACTGCGTGCCATGACAAACCAGTTTTTTGTCACGTGCACACAATTAAACCCGGCTCCACAGCGTTCAGTTTGATGCAGTTGCCGAAGAGGAACAGTGACGCGAAAAGTCAGCCAAGTGTCGTTCCACAGTTCCTGCTGAAGCTCCCCAGGGTGCTCCTGCAGGTGTTCCCCTGCTGTTTGTAACCTATGAACTGGAGAACGAGTCTGAGCCAGAGGAAACTCTGGCGACACTGGCGAGCCTCTGGCTGCACGTGAGTCTCCTCTGAGACTCACGTACCTCCTCCAGTCTGGCGGAGGAAGAAGCGTGCGCGCAAGTAAACCCTGCTGCACCGCATTCAGTTTGATTGCTGACACCAAGTCAGCTAAAAGTCTCATTTCAGTGCTCTTCAGCGCGCTCCTGCAGGTGTTCCACTTGCTGCATGTGCCTGATGTTTGGGAAAACGCGCGAGACAAGAGCCGCATGAAGCCACACATCTGGCTCTGTCTTCCTCCTCCTCTCTGCACCACTCCATGGCACAGAGCCCAACTACGCATGCAGTCACAAAGTTCTTCTGAAAAACTGGAGCGATCTGAATTCGGTTGGATGAATATGGGTGTGTGTGTGTGGAGACAATTCATCTCGTTCACAACGTGACATAACCTAACGATGCGCTGTTACACGCAACAACGCGGAACATTATTCTTGACCGTGCGTAATGCTTCCTGATAATTCTCCAGCAACACGTGCCGTTAATCGTAATGGGTGGTAACAGGTTGCAGCAGTTCCCGAGGACTCCTGACTCCTCTGCCCCGAATCATCACATTTGAGATCAGCGGCCAAGAATGTGTACCACGTGGCATTCATGACTTGTTGTCCTTATGTGTAAACGCAGCATTAGCAAAAAGTGCACATCAGGTGATCTCTGGGATCAGGATTGGTGTCTCCTGCTTTAGAACGTCTTCCCCAGCACAGGGACATTTCGGTGCTGTCTCTCACTTATGATTGATCAGCCTGGGCAGCAGAGCAGCAGCAGATGATTAAATCAGCCTGTTTTTAGTCTTTCCTCCACTTGGTCGTTGACTCTCTTTCTTTTGTGTATTTTAAAGTCTTTCTACAACATGTCTGGAGTCCAGCAGCTGAGGGACATGTTGAAACTCCTGCTAACACCGACTGATGAAGGAATGATCGCAGACCAGGAAGAAGAAATGTGTCATTTAAAAGAAGAGAACAAAAGAGGTAAAGGGCTGGATGCTGTTTTTAATCTTCCAAATATCTTCAACAGAACAGGTTTGTTCACTCAGCTTTGTTTGTGTTACTGATACTTTATGACATGTTGTCATAACTGTCAAATATTTTCCTCATCGGGTAATTTGGAGATCAATGTGAGAATCCTCCCAGAAACAAGTTTTCGTTCCAGTAGATTCGGTCATTTGAAAATACACTGATTGTACATTAAAATACGGACATGACAATTTGAAAAGTTCAGACTATTTTAGTCGCTCAAACAGGAGAAATCCCGAGTGGAATTTGGAATATTTCCAGTGATAAATAATTGAAAATGGTGCACATGCGCGGTGTCAGCATTATATATATTACATATTGCATTAAACATGTCAATTCATGCACATTGATGTGTATTATTGACCTTCCTTTCAGTTTATTTATTTTTTGTGCATTCGTTTTGTTTAATGTTTACGAAAGCAACACGGTGAGCTGTTCCTGTAACAGTTTATAAATATAATATATTAAAATATAGATAAACTGTGACATTAATACTGCAATTTACTGCATTTGATAAAGAGGACAGTGTTTGGGGTTTTATTTTTTATTTATTTTTTCATTATTCCATGTGCAACTGGAGGAGTGCTGCACACAGACGTTAGGTGGCTCAGCAGAGGTCAATTTCTGGAACGTTTTCTGACTTGTTGCCCGAAATTAAAGAATTTCAGAAACGGTTCAAACCATGCTGAATATGCTGTTGTGTGGGCGCCAGAAGAGGAGGTACTGCTGGCCCACCACCAGTGGGCGCCCTGCCTGAAGTGCGGGCTTCAGGCACGAGAGGGCGCTGCCGCCACGGACACAGCCGGGGGTGACAGCTGTCACTCATTATCTCTTGACAGCTGTCACCCATCTACTCTACATCGTCTCACTCCATAAAGACCAGACGTCATCTCCACCTCGTTGCTGAGATATCGTACTTTTTTGGAGGTAATATCCTCAGCGTTTGTGTGGTACAATATAATTTGTATATTGTGAGGTTTGCAGGAGTACCGGTACCTCTGTCGGTGGAAGCTGAGCGAGTGCTGGACGGCACTCTTTTCCCATGAGGAATCACTGCGGGTACTCTGCAAGATATTGAGTGAGAGGTGGAGGTGGCATTCCCACCGCTGTTGTTACGGGGTGTACTACACACACCCACACTTGACTGTCTTTGTTCTTCGCCAGCAGTACCAGATCCGACAGTCGGGGACGGTGATCACCTGGGAATTCGGGACTTGGCGGCTCCAGTATTCACCAGGTTCGGTGGCGGCGGAAATCGTGTGGTTCCGGCTCTTCTCAGGACAGACGTCTTCTATCCTCGAGCCTGCCCACACGTCACCTTTTTGGATTGACTGTAATCATATTCTGAGATGTCTGTATGTTCGTTGTGCACCTTCACAACATTAAATTGTTATTTTTTGGCTCATCTATGACCGTTATTTACGCCCCCTGTTGTGGGTCCGTGTCACTACACTTCACAACAGGATATCTCGGCCAGCATCACGGACTCCGAGGGGCGTCACCCGGCTGTTGAACGACCAATGGGAGAGCAGGGAGCGCAGGCGTCTGCAGGAGGCGTGATTGGTGAGCTGCAGCACATTCTCACCGCCTTTACGGCTCGGTTGGATCAAATGACCGAGCAAAACATCCTCCTGAACCGCAGGGTGGAGGCTCTCTCCGCGCAGGTGGCGGCGAGCGCTCAGGGCGCTGCTTGCAGCTCCTCCTCCTGCCGACCCTGTGCAGGATATGAACGTTCCAGTGGTGGTTCAACAACCCCTCCCACCATCCCCCTGAAGCATACATAAGCCCTCCTGAGCCGTACGGAGGTTGTGTGGAGACGTGCGCGGACGTTTCTAATGCAAGTGTTCGCTCGTCTTCGCACAACGTCCCGTCATGTACGCATCAGATGCTAGTAAAATAGCTTATGTGATTGCTCTGGTTCGGGGTAAGGCACGCGCCTGGCTACGGCGCTGTGGGAGCAGAATTCCGTTTGTTATCAGCATACACTGGGTTTGTGGGGGAGTTCAGAACAGTGTTTGATCACCCTAACAGAGGAGAGACCGCTTCAACAATGCTACTGTCAATGCGACAGGGGTGCCGGTGCGCAGCCAAATATGCAGTCGACTTCCGCATCGCGGCTGCGAGGTCCGGCTGGAATAACGTTGCGCTCCGCGCTGCCTTCATAAACGGACTGTCATCGGTCTGAAGAGCATCTGGTTGCTAAGAGGAACGCGGGATTTAGATGGGCTTATCGATCTCGTTATACGGTTAGACATCGGTTGGAGGAACGCCGTCGGGAGCGAGGCGAAGGACGTGGCCGGATACGCGCCGTCCCTCTCCCTTCCGGGTTCGAAAAGGGGCGCCCTCCCCACGCTCCACAGCCGCAGTGCTCCGTGGGGCAACAGCTCCCCCTGCTGACGTTGTTAGGGAAACACACAGGGCCAAAATGAGGAGGCTGATCCGCGGGGAGTGTTTTCTCTGCAGCTCAAAGGAGCACACACAGAAAAACTGCCCCAAACGGCCACAACAACAACCGCCCTCAGAGACTGGGCTAAGGGGGGGTCTAACATTCACCTGGGACACACACAGATTGCCACACGACTCCCCGTTACAATCCTGAGCGGGGATTTAACCTTCAAGCCCCCAGCACTGGTGGACACGGGGTCAGAAGGGAATTTGCTAGATAGCAGATGGGCAAGGGAGGTAGGGCTCCCTCTGGTGGCGCTTCCTTCGCCATTGCAGGTGCGGGCACTAGATGGCACCCTCCTCCCTTTAATCACACACAAGACACAACCAGTAACTCTGGTGGTGTCTGGAAACCATCGGGAGGAGATTGAGTTTTTTGTAACTCCTTCTACCTCCCGCGTGATTTTGGGCTTCCCATGGATGTTGAAGCACAATCCCCGGATTGACTGGCCGTCTGGGGTGGTGGTTCAGTGGAGCGAAACCTGCCATCGGGTGTGTTTAGGATCCTCGGTCCTCCGGTTTACAGGCTAAGGAGGAGGTCAAAGTCCCTCCCAATCTGACGGCAGTGCCGGTGAGTACCACGATCTTGCTGACGTCTTCAGCAAGGATCTGGCACTCACCCTTCCCCCGCACCGTCCGTAGCATTGTGCATTGATTTGGTTCAGGCGCTGAGTTCCCGTCCAGCAGGCTGTACAACCTCTCACGACCTGAGGCGAATCAATGGAGACATCATCGGGACTCATTAGCTGCGGGCTGATCGGAACTCCACCTCCCCGATGGGGGCAGGTTTTCTTTTTTGTGGGGCAAGAAAGAGGCGGACTCCGTCCATGCATTGATTACAGGGGGCTGAATGAGATTACGGTTCGCAACCGATACCCCGTTTGCCATGTTGGATTCCGTGTTCACCCCCCTGCATGGAGCAAAATCTTCTACTAAGCTGGATCTTAGAAATGCGTATCACCTGGTTCGGATCCGGAAGGAAGACGAATGGAAGACGGCATTTAACACCCCGTTAGGTCACTTTGAGTACCTGGTCATGCCGTTCGGCCCTCACCACAGCCCCCGCGACGTTGCAAGCCTTGGTTAACGACGTCTTGCGGGACTTCCTGCACAGATTCGTCTTCGTATATCTGGACGATATTCTCATCTTTTCTCGGATCCTGAGGACCATGTCCAGCATGTACGTCAGGTCCTGCAGCGGTTGTTAGAGAACCGATTGTTTGTGAAGGGCGAGAAAGTGCGAGTTTCACCGCACGTCTTTGTCCTTCCTGGGGTTATCATTTCCTCTAACTCCGTCGCCCCTGATCCGGCCAAGGTTGCGGCGGTGAGAGATTGGCCCCAACCAACGAGCCGTAGGAAGCTGCAACAGTTCCTCGGCTTCGCTAATTTCTATAGGAGGTTCATTAAGGGCTACAGTCAGGTAGTTAGCTCCCTGACAGCCCTGACCTCTCCAAAAGTCCCCTTCACCTGGTCGGATCGGTGCGAAGCCGCGTTCAAGGAGTTGAAACGACGGTTCTCTACTGCGCCAGTTTTTGGTGCAGCCCGACCCTAGCCGCCAGTTCGTGGTTGAAGTGGACGCCTTTGACTCAGGGATAGGAGCCGTGCTATCCCAGAGCGCGAGAGGACTGATAAGGTTCTTCACCTGTGTGCCTACTTTTCACGCAGGTGACCCCGGCTGAACGGAACCTATGACGTCGGCAATCAAGAACTCCTTGCGGTGAAAGAGGCTCTTGAGGAGTGGAGACACTGTTGAGGGAGGTCTGTGCCGTTCACGGTTTTCACTGATTATCGGAACCTGGAGTATATCAGGACCGCCAAGCGGCTGAACCCCAGGCAAGCCCGCTGGTCACTGTTTCCTTCGGACGTTTTTGACTTCCGGATCACCTATCGCCCCGTGACCAAGAACCAGAGGTCGGATGCCTTGTCCCGGGTACACGAAGAGGAGGTCAAAACCGCACTGTCGGATCACCGGATACACATCCATGCCTGAGTCACTATCGTGGCCACCCTCACCCTGGGACGTGGAGAAGATCGTCCGGGAGGCCCTGGCACGGAGCCCAGACCCAGGAAAGGTCCGAAGAACAGTTGTACGTCCCACCAGAGGCCAGAGCTGCAGTCTTGGACTTCTGTCACGGTTCCAAGCTCTCTGTCACTCCAGGGGGTGCCGAAGGACCATGGCAGTTGTCGGCAGCGCTTCTGGTGGGCGTCTTGGAGGCGAGTCGGGAGTACATCCAGGCCTGCACCACCTCTGCCAGGGGCAAGGCAGACCATAAAGGTCCCAAGGACTTCTCCAGCGCTACCTGTGCCTCATCACCCCTGGTCCCACATCGGCCTGGATTTCGTCACGGGCCTCCCGCCGTCCCATGGCAACACCACCATCTTCACAATAGTGGACCGATTCTCCAAGGCGGCACAATTCGTGGCCCTCACGAAGCTCCCAACAGCCAGGAGACAGCAGACCCTCCTGGTCCACCCGTCGTCCGTCTGCATGGGATACCCATCGACATCGTCTCTGATCGTGGTCCCCAGTTCTCCTCACATGTCTGGAGGAGCTTCTGCGGAAACTGGGGGCTACTGGAGCCTCTCGTCCGGGGTATCATCCGCAGACCAAATGGCCAGGCAGAATGGGGCCAATCAGGAATTTGGAGCAAGCTCTGCGCTGTGTGACGTCCGCACACCCGACGGCCTGGAGTAAACATCTGGCCTGGATCGAGTATGCGCATAACAGCCAGGTGACCTCTGCCACCGGCCTCTCCCCATTTGAGGTGTGTTTGGGGTATCAGCCCCCGTTGTTTCACGTGGTGGAGGGAGAGGTCGGTGTGCCCTCGGTCCAGGCCCACCTGCGGAAGTGCCGTCGGGTGTGGCGCTCCGCCCGTTCTGCCTTGTTGAAGGCCCGGACGAGGGCGAAGACCCATGCAGACCGCCGGCGATCCCCGGCCCCTGCTTACCAGCCCGGGCAGGAGGTGTGGCTTTCCACGAAGGACATCCCCCTCCAGGTGGACTCCCCGAAACTTAAGGACAGATATATCGGACCATTCAAGATCCTCAAAGTCCTCAGTCCTGCCACAGTGAAGCTCCAACTCCCGGCTTCACTGCGGATCCACCCGGTTTTTCACGTGTCACGGATCAAACCTCACCACACCTCACCCCTCTGTGCTCCCGGACCGGCGCCGCCTCCTGCTCGGATCATCGACGGGGAGCCGGCTTGGACGGTGCGCCGGCTCCTGGACGTCCGTCGGATGGGCCGGGGGTTCCAGTACTTGGTGGACTGGGAGGGGTATGGACCCGAAGAACGCTCCTGGGTGAAGAGGAGCTTCATCCTGGATCCGGCCCTCCTGGCCGACTTCTACCACCGTCACCTGAACAAGCCTGGTTGGGCGCCAGGAGGCGCCCGTTGAGGGGGGGGGTCCTGTTGTGTGGGCCGCCAGAAGAGGGGGTACTGCTGGCCCACCACCAGTGGGCGCCCTGCCTGAAGTGCGGGCTTCAGGCACGAGAGGGCGCTGCCGCCACGGACACAGCCAGGGGTGACAGCTGTCACTCATTATCTCTTGACAGCTGTCACCCATCTACTCTACATCATCTCACTCCATAAAGACCAGACGTCATCTCCACCTCGTTGCCGAGATATCGTACTTCTTTGGAGGTAATATCCTCAGCCGTTTGTGTGGTACAATATAATTTGTATATTGTGAGTGTTTGCAGGAGTACCGGTACCTCTGTCGGTGGAAGCTGAGAGAGTGCTGGACGGCACTCTTTTCCCCTGAGGAATCACTGCGGTACTCTGCAAGATATTGAGTGAGAGGTGGAGGTGGCATTCCCACCGCTGTTGTTACGGGGTGTACACACACCCACACTTGACTGTCTTTGTTCTTCGCCAGCAGTACCAGATCCGACAGTCGGGGACGGTGATCACCTGGGAATTCGGGACTTGGCGGCTCCAGTATTCACCAGGTTCGGTGGCGGCGGAAATCGTGTGGTTCCGGCTCTTCTCAGGACAGACGTCTTCTATCCTCGAGCCTGCCCACAAATCACCTTTGTGGATTGACTGTAATCATATTCTGAGATTGTCTGTATGTTCGTTGTGCACCTTCACAACATTAAATTGTTATTTTTTGGCTCATCTATTGACCGTTCATTTGCGCCCCCTGTTGTGGGTCCGTGTCACTACACTTTCACAAAATATTGACAGGTTTTGGACTTAGTCTTTCTACTTCTTGCCTCCTCTCAGTGCCAAAGGTCCGTATGAGGTAGGGAACAACTTTTCCAAATTTAATTTGACATTGTGTAATTTGAGTTGTTTGCTGTTGTGTTGTTGTCGGCCAGTCCTAGGCCTACTTGTGCTTATTATTTTCATCATGCACATTTTCTTCAATAATGCATTATTATTGTTAAAACTTTATTTTTGTGCCAGGAAATTGTGTGATTATATTGGTGCACAACAAATTGCGGATACACTGTGGCTTTCGACATGGCTTGGTAGATCTCGATCTCGATACACTGTATACACTGTAATAGATCTAAAAGTAGATCTCAGTTCAAAAAAGGTTGGACACCTGGTTTAGAGCCTTATATGTTAGCAACAAAACCTTGAAATCTGCTCTTTGAGGCACATGGAGCCAGTGAAGCCAAAATAACTGTTATCAAACCTCCTGGTTTTTATCAAAACTCAAGCAGCAATTCATTCGATGCGAGTATAATAGTCAATTGTAAAAGACAAAGAAGTGAATTAAAATTTGTGAAATTTAAAACAAATCCTGATGTACATTTCCACTTTTTCAGTGCAATGACTTACTGTCATCAGGTCAAAACTCAACACTCTGCTACTTTATTTTAATGAGTGTTTAACATGTGACATGGGGAGGTGATGGTCTAGTGGTTAAGGTGTTGGCCTTGAGTCCAGAAGATCATGGGTTCAAATCCCCGCCTGACTGGAAAATCACCCTTGGGCAAGGCCTTTAATCCCTTATTGCTCCCAGTGTGTAGTGAGCGCCTTATATGGCAGCACCCTGACATCGGGGTGAATGTGAGGCATGATTGTAAAGCGCTTTGAGCGTCTGATGCAGATGGAAAAGCGCTATATAAATGCAGTCCATTTACATGTATTGTTAATTTGTTTCTTTACAGACATGCAGCCGTTGTTGATGATTAAAGAAGAAACTCTGCCTGAACACCAGGAATGGAATCTGAGTGTTGACCAGGAGGACATTAAAGAAGAAGAGAAGCTGTGGATAAGTCAGCAGGGAGAGCAGCTTCAGCAGCTGGAGGAGGCAGATCTCACCAAGTTTGGTTTCACCGCTGTCCCTGTGAAGAGTGAAAATGATGATGAAAAACCAGAGTCATCACAGCTTCATCAAAGCCGAAGTGATGAGAGCACAGAGGCTGAGCCTGTAACCAGCAACTCATCTGTACACAGAACACTGACAGCAGAAACTGATGGAGAGGATGATGGAGGACCACAGCCAGCCAGCAACTCAGGTCCAAACAGTCATTTACAACCAGATACCAGTGGCAGGAGTTCAGACAGTTCTGGAAGTGAGACTGACGACAGTTATGACTGGAAACAGACCAGAGAACCTCGGTGTAGTTTTAAGGGCACTCTGAACAAACACATTAGAATTCATACAGGACAAAAACCATTTGTCTGTTCTGATTGTGGTCGAAGATTTGGACAAAAGAGCTACCTGAACAAACACATGATAATTCATACAGGACAAAAAGCGTTTGTCTGTTGTGAATGTGGTCGAACATTTGGACAAAAGAGCTACCTGAACAAACACATGATAGTTCATACAGGACAAAAAGCATTTGTCTGTTCTGAGTGTGGTCGAAGATTTGGGCGAAAGGGCACTCTGAACAAACACATGATAATTCATACAGGTCAAAAAGCATTTATCTGTTCTGAGTGTGATCAAAGATTTGGACATAAGAGCCACCTGAAAACACATTTGATGATTCATACAGGTCAAAAAGCATTTGTCTGTTCTGAATGTGGTCGAAGATTTGGGCAAAAGAGCAACCTGAACAAACACATGATAATTCATACGGGACAAAAAGCATTTGTCTGTTCTGAGTGTGGTCGAAGATTTGGGCGAAAGGGCACTCTGAACAGACACATGATAATTCATACAGGACAAAAAGCATTTGTCTGTTCTGAGTGTGGTCGAAGATTTGGGCGAAAGGGCACTCTGAACAGACACATGATAATTCATACAGGACAAAAAGCATTTGTCTGTTCTGAGTGTGGTCGAAAATTTGGACAAAAGGGCACTCTGAACAGACACATGGTAATTCATACAGGACACATAAACAAAATACCAAGACCTTAAAAATGACCTACGAACAACAAAATCAGCAATAATGATAATAATAATATTAAAGCAAACAGAGCTTTAATAATAATAATTTTTTGCATTTACGCAATATCTTTAAAATTAGAAAGGTCTTGTCTCAGAGTGATGCTGAAAAACTAATTCATGCATTTATTTCCTCTAGGCTGGACTACTGTAATTCATTATTATCAGGTTGTCCTAAAAGTTCCCTAAAAAGCCTTCAGTTAATTCAAAATGCTGCAGCTAGAGTACTAACGGGGACTAGAAGGAGAGAGCATATCTCACCCATATTGGCCTCTCTTCATTGGCTTCCTGTTAATTCTAGAATAGAATTTAAAATTCTTCTTCTTACTTATAAGGTTTTGAATAATCAGGTCCCATCTTATCTTAGGGACCTCGTAGTACCATATCACCCCAATAGAGCGCTTTCGCTCTCAGACTGCAGGCTTACTTGTAGTTCCTAGGGTTTGTAAGAGTAGAATGGGAGGCAGAGCCTTTAGCTTTCAGGCTCCTCTCCTGTGGAACCAGCTCCCAATTCAGATCAGGGAGACAGACACCCTCTCTACTTTTAAGATTAGGCTTAAAACTTTCCTTTTTGCTAAAGCTTATAGTTAGGGTTGGATCAGGTGACCCTGAACCATCCCTTAGTTATGCTGCTATAGACTTAATCAGTCAATCAATTCAATCAATTTTTTTATATAGCGCCAAATCACAACAAACAGTTGCCCCAAGGCGCTTTATATTGTAAGGCAAGGCCATACAATAATTATGTAAAACCCCAACGGTCAAAACGACCCCCTGTGAGCAAGCACTTGGCTACAGTGGGAAGGAAAAACTCCCTTTTAACAGGAAGAAACCTCCAGCAGAACCAGGCTCAGGGAGGGGCAGTCTTCTGCTGGGACTGGTTGGGGCTGAGGGAGAGAACCAGGAAAAAGACATGCTGTGGAGGGGAGCAGAGATCGATCACTAATGATTAAATGCAGAGTGGTGCATACAGAGCAAAAAGAGAAAGAAACAGTGCATCATGGGAACCCCCCAGCAGTCTACGTCTATAGAGACTGCTGGGGGGGTTCCCATGATGCACTGTTTCTTTTTATTCACCTCTTTTTGCTCTGTATGCACCACTCTGCATTTAATCATTAGTTATTGATCTCTGCTCCCCTCCACAGCATGTCTTTTTCCTGGTTCTCTCCCTCAGCCCCAACCAGTCCCAGCAGAAGACTGCCCTTCCCTGAGCCTGGTTCTGCTGGAGGTTTCTTCCTGTTAAAAGGGAGTTTTTCCTTCCCACTGTCGCCAAGTGCTTGCTCATAGGGGGTCGTTTTGACCGTTGGGGTTTTTCTGTGATTATTGTATGGCTTTTGCCTTGCAATATGAAGCGCCTTGGGGCAACTGTTTGTTGTGATTTGGCGCTATATAAATTAAATTGATTTGATTTTGATTTGATTTAATAAATAATATCGGTATCAGAAGATATCCAAATTCTGTGTAATCCTTGGTTGACCTCTACCTGGCTGCACTTGCCACCCTAAGACAGCTCCATGTGTTACTGAACATGTGCAAGAAATGGAGTGCACAACAGAGCTGTGCTCCATGCTGACTGTTCAGTTCAACGGCGCACCGCAGGACTGCACCTGACATGGTATATTTTTATGCCACAGTGGACGGGCATTTTTGAGCCAGTGCCATCAAGAAATGGAGTGCATGTGACTGGTTGGTTCACCAGCGTACGGCATGCTGCAGTACTGCACTTGACATGAGACATGTTTTTGCTGTCATGAACAGAGAATGTTTGAGCCAGTGTTGTCAGCAGATGGCACAGCTGGGGCGAGAGGGGCTTCCCTGTCTTTATCTGTCCTGCGCTATGAAATGCATCTGAGGCTGTACTGGAGGTGAGTTCACATGTTTATTTATGGTGTCATGGACTGGTGAAACAGTTCCAAGGTCATTCCTCCGACAAATTTAAATGGTGAGCATGTCATAATCAGCAGAAGCATCCCGTCAAGCTATGTTGCGGGCACACCACCTCTGACACGCACAATGATGCATGGACTCGCAGTGACAGACGGTGCTCTCGATTTGATTGCATAATGTTCACGTCCACTGCACATGTTGGTTGCATGCCACATACATGTTGCATATCAACATTCTTTGCACTCCCTGAACGGGATCCAGTGGAGGTGCACGTATGTGGCACAAGCGGGACATGCCAGCAGGATCTGACGTGCCCGATCCATTTCGGGGTTCCCCCAGCCACGATCAGATTGTTCTGACTGCTGTTATGATGCCGTACGAATATGTAGATTGCAGCGGGATTGCTTTGTGGTTAAACATTACATTTTATTTTTTCTTGTTCAGCAATTAATGCAATTCCTAAATGCAATACAGCAAATCAATAATAAACGATACACAGAACTCCACACATGTAGGTTGAGCCTACATATTTGATCGATTAGGGAAAGACAAAAAATAATAACAAATAGAAAATATAGGAGAAGAAAAAATGATAATTAAGGTACTGAAAGTAATCATAAACTGAGAATTGGTATAATATGCATTTGGGTGAAATGTTTGTTGAACCCCTTACTGCGTCTGTTTGTGCATAAGAATGCACAACAACCCGGTATTTTCAGTGAATAAATATACACGCAGATAGCTTAACAGCAGATGGGAATTTGGCTCCAAGATGACACTATGAGTCACGTGACCCCCCGGCTCATCATTTTGCTGCTCTCTGTATAAAGGAACTCTAAGGGATAATGGAGGCTGCAGCTCTTGGGGGGAAAAAGAAGAAGCTGTTCCTTAGCTTATTTGTCTGTGTTCTTATAGTGGTGGTACCTCTTCCCCGATGGCAGAGGAACAAACAGGATGGCTGTTATCCTTGCAGGGGCATTTCCTTTTTAAAATGGTTTCCTGCAGGTTGAAATATGTAATGTCCAACGCTCCACGCCATCGGATGACCTGGCTGATACCATCATGCATTGATGGGGCACAGCTTGCTCCTGTGGACACATTTCCACGTGCGTGTTCATACCAGTAGTTATAACAGGGCTAAAATGGCCTCCTGCTCCACAGACAGCAGACTTTTGACATAATCTGACAGACTCCAACAAAAAATTAATGAGTTTTGGGGTGAAGTGTGTCATCTCCTCTGTGCGAAGCACTGAACAAGGTGGCGAGCATGACACAATTATGCAAAAGTTAGTGCAGTTTAATAAATAATAATAATTCAATGTTTATTATTATGATTATTATATTTTTATTTACACACTAAAATGAAAATGTTAACAGATCTTTACACCCAAGAAGTAAAACACCTGTTCAATAAGCACAGACAGCTTCACACTTTTTGTAAACATGATACACAGAGATTTGCAAAACTCTACATGCGTTTTCACACCTGAATGAATGAATGAATAAATTTATTCGATGCACACACAATCTGTCACTAATATCAGTGATTAATAAGCCACTTAATGATTTGGTATCGATGTCCATGGTATATTATCAATGAGAGTGGCTGAATGTGAAGTTATTCTTGAAGGCCTAGTAATTTTTGGATCTAAATTTAAACTGTACATGGTATTAATGAAATCATGCTGATATGGGTTTAAGAGATCAATATTTAAATCTCCACAGGCAAAAACTCATTTATTACACATCTGTAAAAAAAAAAAGTCTCTGTCCAATTTTGAAATTCTTCCATTTTACAGCCAGGAGCTCTATATATGCATCTAATAATCATATTTTTAGCCTTTTCCATACATATTTTGATTGTGATGCATTCCAAAAGATTTTCCACGGCCATTGTCATTTGATCTCCACCTTAGACATAGATAAGGATTGTAAGGTTTCTTTCTTCTCATTACAAAGCACAAGCTTGCCAGTGACCGCACAAATGAACAAATTGTAATTGTATCATCACATCCACCAGGTGTGGAAGCTCACATGTGCTTCATTGAAAATACAGCACTCGGGTATGTAGGTGCTATTCACAGTATTGTTGTTGTTGCTTTAGTTTTCCTTCAGAGTTGCTGGAAGCGTATGTACTTCATGCAGTAATTTTTATTTGTCCAAAGTTTTGTCTACACTTTACAGTAGTAAGAAAAACTACTGTGTTGTTCTGATTTTCGTTGTTGATTGATGTTACTGTAACTGAATTTAGTAAGAAATAAATATTTTCAGTCTGCAGCATCAGTGTTGTACAGTACTTGGTAAGTTTATAGTATTTGTGTACTTTCTCTGTATACCTGTATCACCAGTTATCCATCTTCATGATGAAGTGGTATAGAGGAGGATTTTCTTAAAAAGAAGACATGAAAGTTTAGCTATAAACTGCCAGAAGGTACATCTGAGATGCAAGCCTGGATTTGATCTGTTTTGGTGAAAGTCCTTCTCTGCTCTACTCCACTATGAAGCTAAGAGTAGTGATGCAAAATGCAAAGCTTGCATTGGGCACAATTTCTCCAATCACAGCCACATAAGCCCATAACTTCTCCTGGGTTGTCTGGGTGGCGTTCCTCACTCTTCTCCTTCTTGCACAGTCACTCAGTTTTTGAGAACTGTCTACTCCATGCAGATTCACTGTAAAGTGCCATACTGTTTGTATTTCTTTGTAATTAATGTAAATCAAGTCCAAGACATATTCAGTGGCAGCTTTACCATCAGAGAGTCTCGTCCAAAACTACCACAAAAGACTCCAAGCTGTCGTTGATGTTAAAGTTAAATACACAGTATTATGAACAGGGGTATGTAAACATTTGATCAGGGTCATTTGGGTAGTTCTCTTGTTATTTTGATTTAAAAAGAAGAAACACAGTTGTTTGACAATAAATGGCTTCACCCAACCACTAACCATGAGTGGAGAGAAGACAGGTTTGTTTCTCTAAGGGACGCTGACTTAAAACAAATTTTACACGAGAAAGATGCGAAGAACACCTGCAGAAATACACAGTCAGCAGCCAACCAGTTTCGCAAGTACGTCACTGAAAAGGGACATGCGCCCAACTTTAAAACTTATGACAGACGGATGCTTGACGGAGTACTTGGTCGATTTTAAGTGGAAGCTAGACAGGCGATTGGCTAACTTTATAAGAAAACAAGCCTGATGACTCTTCTGCTTTCAAAATCATTCATTCATAGTAAGTGAATGACATTTATTTATTTCAGATGTGTACATGTAAAAGCATAAGCAGACCAGAGATGAAAAAATAAAAATACAAGTATTAAAAAATGCTTGCAAAATCATTCAATCATAACAAGTGAATGATGAGCAGATGTTGGTGTTGTCAGTTGATTTATTTATTTCAGACATGTATATGTGTGAAATAAATAATATAATTATAAAATAATTAATTTTAATAATTAGAATTATATAATAATTATGTATTTTATCTTCCTATAGTAAGCTAGCCAGGTTTACTTTAGATAGATACCAAAACATATTACATAATAGCTTCTATTTCTATAATAAAATAACCATATTTATAACTTAGCCTACTAGCTATAATTTAATATTACTACTAGTCTACAGACTAAGTATACATATACTACAATCTTCTCCTGTGTTAATATTTAGGATTTAGAAGCTAACTCCTATAATATTATATAGTAACCATATTTCTTGTATATGTTGTTTATTGCTCTTATTTAAATATCACATATACATGATGTCTATTTTCTTTTGATATGTCTTATGATATATTATTACGAGATGTCCATTTTCTTGAGCTGCTTGGGTGGGTAGGGAGAGTTCCCATAGGGTAAAAAAGCTTTTCAATGTACCATCCCTGGTTCTCAAGACCAGGCACCTAAGTGTCTCTACTCTACTCTACTCTACTCTACTCTACTCTACTCTACTCTTTTATTCTACTTTTCCTTTTTTAGATATACCTTATCAATCAATCAACTTTTTTCTTATATAGCGCCAAATCACAACAAACAGTTGCCCCAAGGCGCTCCACATTGCAAGGCAAGGCCATACAATAATTATGAAAAACCCCAACGGTCAAAACGACCCCCTATGAGCAAGCACTTGGCCACAGTGGGAAGGAAAAACTCCCTTTTAACAGGAAGAAACCTCCAGCAGAACCAGGCTCAGGGAGGGGCAGTCTTCTGCTGAGACTGGTTGGGGCTGAGGGAAAGAACCAGGAAAAAGAGATCGATCACTAATGATTAAATGCAGAGTGATGCATACGGAGCAAAAAGAGAAAGAAACAGTGCATCATGGGAACCCCCCCACAGTCTACGTCTAAAGCAACATAACCAAGGGATGGTCCAGGGTCACCCGATCCAGCCCTAACTATAAGCCTTAGCGAAAAGGAAAGTTTTAAGCCTAATCTTAAAAGTAGAGAGTACCTTAGAATACATACAGTGAGGAAAGTAAGTATTTGAATCAAATCAGTGGTGCATACAGAGCAAAAAGAGAAAGAAACACTCAGTGCATCATGGGAACCCCCCCAGCAGTCTAAGTCTATAGCAGCATAACTAAGGGATGGTTCAGGGTCACCTGATCATCCCTAATCAACTATAAGCTTTAGCAAAAACGAAAGTTTTAAGCCTAATCTTAAAAGTAGAGAGGGTGTCTGTCTCCCTGATCCAAATTGGGAGCTGGTTCCACAGGAGAGGAGCCTGAAAGCTGAAGGC
This sequence comes from Thalassophryne amazonica, assembly GCF_902500255.1. NCBI lineage: Eukaryota > Metazoa > Chordata > Actinopteri > Batrachoidiformes > Batrachoididae > Thalassophryne > Thalassophryne amazonica. The sequence goes on from NC_047116.1 coordinate 70,326,587, forward strand.
TCTGCCTCCCATTCTACTCTTAAAAACCCTAGGAACTACAAGTAAGCTTGCAGTCTGAGAGCGAAGCGCTCTACTGGGGTGATATGGTATTATGAGGTCCCTAAGATAAGATGGGACCTGATTATTCAAAACCTTATAAGTAAGAAGAAGAATTTTAAATTCTATTCTAGAATTAGGAGATACGTCATCCATCCCACTTTGGATGGAGCAGCTCTCATTTCTAGAAATCTGGCCAATTTTCTTAAATCCTCCAAACCGTGACTATCCAGGGTTGGGACCAGGAAGCAGAGTTGTAGTCTTACACACCTCTCTACAGCTTCTCTCCCCCTGCCATCCCCTCATTACCCCATCCCCGTAGAGACGGTGCCTGCTCCCAGACCACCAATAACCAGTAAAAATCTATTTAAGCATAAAAATTAAAAAAGAAAAAATAATATAGCACCTTCAACTGCACCACAGACTAAAACAGTAAAATGTGGTCTATTAAACATTAGGTCTCTCTCTTCTAAGTCCCTGTTAGTAAATTATATAATAATTGATCAACATATTGATTTATTCTGCCTTACAGAAACCTGGTTACAGCAGGATGAATATGTTAGTTTAAATGAGTCAACACCCCTGGGTCACACTAACTGCCAGAACGCTCGTAGCACGGGCCGAGGCGAAGGATTAGCAACAATCTTCCATTCCAGCTTATTAATTAATCAAAAACCCAGACAGAGCTTTAATTCATTTGAAAGCTTGACTCTTAGTCTTGTCCATCCAAATTGGAAGTCCCAAAAACCAGTTTTATTTGTTATTATCTATCGTCCACCTGGTCATTACTGTGAGTTTCTCTGTGAATTTTCAGACCTTTTGTCTGACTTAGTGCTTAGCTCAGATAAGATAATTATAGTGGGCGATTTTAACATCCACACAGATGCTGAGAATGACAGCCTCAACACTGCATTTAATCTATTATTAGACTCAATTGGCTTCGCTCAAAATGTAAATGAGTCCACCCACCACTTTAATCATATCTTAGATCTTGTTCTGACTTATGGTATGGAAATTGAAGCCTTAACAGTATTCCCTGAAAACTCCCTTCTGTCTGATCATTTCTTAATAACATTTACATTTACTCTGATGGACTACCCAGCAGTGGGGAATAAGTGTCATTACACTAGAAGTCTTTCAGAAAGCACTGTAACTAGGTTTAAGGATATGATTCCTTCTTTATGTCCTTCTAATGCCATATACCAACACAGTGCAGAGTAGCTACCTAAACTCTGTAAGTGAGATAGAGTATCTCGTCAATAGTTTTACATCCTCATTGAAGACAACTTTGGATGCTGTAGATCCTCTGAAAAAGAGAGCGTTAAATCAGAAGTGCCTGACTCCGTGGAATAACTCACAAACTCGCAGCTTAAAGCAGATAACCCGTACGTTGGAGAGGAAATGGCATCTCACTAATTTAGAAGATCTTCACTTAGCCTGGAAAAAGAGTCTGTTTCTCTATAAAAAAGCCCTCCGTAAAGCTAGGACATCTTACTACTCATCACTAATTGAAGAAAATAAGAACAACCCCAGGTTTCTTTTCAGCACTGTAGCCAGGCTGACAGAGTCAGAGCTCTATTGAGCCGAGTATTCCTTTAACTAGTAATGACTTCATGACTTTCTTTGCTAATAAAATTTTAACTATTAGACAAAAAATTACTCATAACCATCCCAAAGACGTATCGTTATCTTTGGCTGCTTCAGGAGAGAGCATATCAGGTGACCCTGAACCATCCCTTGGTTATGCTGCTGTAGACTTAGACTGCTGGGGGGTTCCCATGATGCACTGAGTGTTTCTTTCTCTTTTTGCCCTGTATGCACCACTCTGCATTTAATCATTAGTGATTGATCTCTGCTCGCCTCCACAGCATGTCTTTTTCCTGGTTCTCTCCCTCAGCCCCAACCAGTCCCAGCAGAAGACTGCCCCTCCCTGAGCCTGGTTCTGCTGGAGGTTTCTTCCTGTTAAAAGGGAGTTTTTCCTTCCCACTGTCGCCAAGTGCTTGCTCACAGGGGGTCGTTTTGACTGTTGGGGTTTTTCCGTAATTATTGTATGGCCTTGCCTTACAATATAAAGCGCCTTGGGGCAACTGTTTGTTGTGATTTGGCGCTATATAAATAAAATTGATTTGATTTGATTTGAATTAACAGGAAGCCAATGAAGAGAGGCCAATATGGGCTCTCTCCTTCTAGTCCCCGTCAGTACTCTAGCTGCAGCATTTTGAATTAACTGAAGGCTTTTCAGGGAACCTTTAGGACAACCTGATAATAATGAATTACAATAGTCCAGCCTAGAGGAAATAAATGCATGAATTAGTTTTTCAGCATCACTCTGAGACAAGACCTTTCTAATTTTAGAAATATTGCGCAAATGCAAAAAAAGCAGTCCTACATATTTGCTTAATATGCGCATTGAAGGACATATCCTGATGAAAAATGACTCCAAGATTTGTCACAGTATTACTAGAGGTCAGGTTAATGCCATCCAGATTAAGGATCTGGTTAGACACCATGTTTCTAAGATTTGTGGGGCCAAGTACAATAACTTCAGTTTTATCTGAATTTAAAAGCAGGAAATTAGAGGTCATCCATGTCTTTATGTCTGTAAGACATTCCTGCAGTTTAACTAATTGGTGTGTGTCCTCTGGCTTCATGGATAGATAAAGCTGGGTATCATCTGCATAACAATGAAAATTTAAGCAATGCTTTCTAATAATACTGCCTAAGGGAAGCATGTATAAAGTGAATAAAATTGGTCCGAGCACAGAACCTTGTGGAACTCCATAATTAACCTTAGTCTGTGAAGAAGACTCCCCATTTACATGAACAAATTGTAAGCTATAAGATAAATATGATTCAACCCACCGCAGCGCAGTGCCTTTAATACCTATGGCATACTCTAATCTCTGTAATAAAATTTTATGGTCAACAGTATCAAAAGCAGCACTGAGGTCTAACAGGACAAGCACAGAGATGAGTCCACTGTCTGAGGCCATAAGAAGATAATTTGTAACCTTCACTAATGCTGTTTCTGTACTATGATGAATTCTAAAACCTGACTGAAACTCTTCAAAAAGACCATTCCTCTGCAAATGATCAGTTAGCTGTTTTACAACTACCCTTTCAAGAATTTTTGAGAGAAAAGGAAGGTTGGAGATTGGCCTATAATTAGGTAAGATAGCTGGGTCAAGTGATGGCTTTTTAAGTAATGGTTTAATTACTGCCATCTTAAAAGCCTGTGGTACATAGCCAACTAATAAAGATAGATTGATCATATTTGAGATTGAAGCATTAATTAATGGTAGGGCTTCCTTGAGCAGCCTGGTAGGAATGGGGTCTAATAGACATGTTGATGGTTTGGAGGAAGTAACTAATGAAAATTACTCAGACAGAACAATCGGAGAGAAAGAGTCTAACCAAATACCAGCATTACTGAAAGCAGTCAAAGATAACGATATGTCTTTGGGATGGTTGTGAGTAATTTCTTCTCTAATAGTTAAAATTTTATTAGCAAAGAAAGTCATGAAGTCATTATGGGTTAAAGTTAAAGGAATACTCGGCTCAATAGAGCTCTGACTCTTTGTCAGCCTGGCTACAGTGCTGAAAAGAAACCTGGGGTTGTTGGATGCCGTCTCTCCTAACAAGACCAGGTTTTCCCCAGAAGCTTTGCCAATTATCTATGAATCCCACCTTATTTTTTGGACACCACTCAGACAGCCAGCAATTCAAGGAGAACATGCGGCTAATCAAGTCACTCCCGGGCCGACTGGGGAGGGGCCCAGAGAAAACTACAGAGTCCGACATTGTTTTTGCAAAGTTACACACCGATTCAATGTTAATTTTAGTGACCTCCGATTGGCGTAACCGGGTGTCATTACTGCCGACGTGAATTACAATCTTACCAAATTTACACTTAGCCTTAGCCAGCAGTTTCAAATTTCTTCAATGTCGCCTGCTCTGGCCCCCGGAAGACAATTGACTATGGTTGCTGGTGTCGCTAACTTCACATTTCTCAAAACAGAGTCGCCAATAACCAGAGTTTGTTCCTCGGCGGGTGTGTCGCCGAGTGGGGAAAAACGGTTAGAAATGTGAACGGGTTGGTGGTGTACAGGGGGCTTCTGTTTAGGACTACGCTTCCTCCTCACAGTCACCCAGCCGGCCTGCTTTCCCGGCAGCTCTGGATCTGCTGGGGGACAGCTAACTGCAGCTAAGCTACCTTGGTCCGCACCAATTACAGGGGCCTGGCTAGCTGTAGGATTTTCCAAGGTGCGGAGCCGAGTCTCCAATTCGCCCAGCCTGGCCTCCAAAGCTACGAATAAGCTACACTTATTACAAGTACCGTTACTGCTAAAGGAGGCCGAGGAATAACTAAACATTTCACACCCAGAGCATAAAAGTGTCGAAGAGACAGGAGAAGCCGCCATGCTAAACCGGCTAAGAGCTAGTAGCTGCGCTAAGCTGGCGGATTCCTAAGAACACACAAAGTGAATAATGTGTAAATAATTTAGAGGTGATTCAGCAGAGGGAGTGCTTTAGTTAAGGCACGTGAAGATTACACTGTGAAACAAATCGTTATCTAGATCAATCTAACTATGCAGATTAAACAGCTAACAGATACAGCAAAATACCGCTGTGCTCCAGAACAGGAAGTGATACAATATTGCAGTGAGAGCCAACCACCAGTAGAGGCAAAACACAATACCCTGGTTTTGCAACTTCTCCCACTTAGAAATCATGGAGGGGTCTGAAATTTTCATCTTAGGTGCATGTCCACTGTGAGAGACATAATCTAAAAAAAAAAAAAAAAATCTGGAAATCACAATGTATGATTTTTTTTTTTAAATAATTGATTTGTATGTTGCTGCTGCAAATAAGTATTTGAACACCTGTGAAAATCAATGTTAATATTTGGTACAGTAGCCTTTGTGTGCAAGTACAGAGGTCAAATGTTTCCTGTAGTTTTTCACCAGGTTTTCACACACTGCAGCAGGGATTTTGGTCCACTCCTCCATACAGATCTTCTCTAGATCTTTCAGGTTTGGAGTTTCAGCTCCCTCCAAAGATGTTCTATTGATTTCAGGTCTGGAGACTGGCCAGGCCACTCCAGGACCTTGAAATGCTTCTTACGGAGCCCCTCCTTAGTTGCCCTGGCTGTGTGTTTGGGGTCATTGTCATGCTGGAAGACCCAGCCATGACCCATCTTCAATGCTTTTACTGAGGGAAGGAGGTTGTTTGCCAAAATCTCGCAATACATGACCCCATCCATCCTCCCTTCAATACAGTGCAGTCATCCTGTCCCCTTTGCAGAAGAGCACCCCCAGAGTATGATGTTTCCACCCCCATGCGTCACGGTTGGGATGGTTTTCTTGGGGTTGTTCTCATCCTCTAAACATGGTAAGTGGAGTTGATTCCAAAAAGCTCTATTCTGGTCTCATCTGACCACATGACCTTCTCCCATGCCTTCTCTGGGTCATCCAGATGGACACTGGTGAAATCAAAACAGGCCTGGACATGTGATGGCTTGAGCAGGGGGACCTTGCTGCCCTGCAGGATTTTAAACCATGACAGCTTCACTAATGTAATCTTTGTGACTGTGGTCCCAGCTCTCTTCAGGTCATTGACCAGGTTCTCCTGTGTAGTTCTGAGCTTTCTCAGAATCATCCTTACCCCACAAAGTGAGATCTTGCATGGAATCCCAGACCGAGGGAGATTGACAGTCATTTTGTGTTTCTTCCAGTTTCTAATAAATAATCATAACAGTTGTTGTCTTCTACCAAGCTGCTTGCCTGTTGTCCTGTAGTCCATCCCAGCCTTGAGCAGTTCTACAGTTTTGTCCCTGGTGTCCTTCGACAGCTCTTTGGTCTTGGCTGCGGTGGACAGGTTGGAGTGTGACTGATTGTGTAAACAGGTGTCTTTTATACATGTAACTAGTTCAAACAGATGCAGTTAATACAGGTAAAGAGTGCAGAATAAGAGGACTTCTTAAAGAAAAATTAACAGGTCTGTGAGAGCCAGACATCTTGCTGGTTGGTAGGTGTTAAAATACTTATTTGCAGCAGTAACATACAAATAAATTATTAAAAAAGAAATCATACATTGTGATTTCCTGATTTATTTTTTTTTTAGATTATGTCTCTCACAGTGGACATGCACCTAAGATGAAAATTTCAGACCCCTCCATGATTTATAAGTGGGAGAACTTGCAAAATTGCAGGGTGTTCAACTACTTATTTTCCTCACTGTATATATAGTAAGTAAGTAGTAAGTAAGTAAACTTTATTTATATAGCGCTTTTCACAGACAGGGGTCACAAAGCGCTTTACAAGGTAAAACAATACAAATATACAGTAAAAATACACACTCAGTACTAAAAGATTATTGGCCATGAAAAGCCTGTTTAAAAAGTAGAGTCTTTAGTTGCTTTTTGAATATCTCAACAGAGTCCAGGGAACGCAGGGACAGAGGGAGTTCGTTCCAGAGACGAGGCGCTACAGCTTTAAAAGATCGGTCTCCTCGAGTTTTAAAGGAGGTTCGAGGAACCATCAACAGGTTCTGACCTAAAGATCTGAGGCTGCGGGCTGAGGTGTAAGGCTGAATCAAGTCAGCAGTGTAATCAGGAGCCTGACCATGTAGTGCTCTGAAAATCAAAACCAAGATTTTAAAATTAATTCTGGAGGCAACAGGGAGCCAGTGGAGGGATTCCAAGATAGGTGTGATGTGGGTTCTCCTGTTGGTGCCGATCAGAAGCCTCGCAGCAGAGTTCTAGACATACTGCAACCGATTTATCTCCTTCTTACCCAGGCAAGTGAACAGGCTGTTGCAATAGTCCAACCGCGTGGAGACAAAGGCATGGATGGTTTCCTCTAATTCTTTCTGTAACACCAATTGTTTAAGTTTGGCGATATTTCGCAGTTGAAAGAAGCAATTCTTCACAAGCTTGCTTGCGTGCTGAGCAAGAGACATTCCTTCATCAAAAATAACGCCAAGGTTTCTAAGGCTTGTTTTTGCCGTTAAGCCCAAGTCACCAAGGAGGCTCCTGATAACAGGAACAGCACTGTCAATAAGTGTCTCAGTTTTTTCAGAGTTCAGTTGCAGACGGTTTCCATTAAGCCACTTCTTCACAACTGTGACAGGCAGTCAAATAAAGAGTTCAATTTGTGGACTTCTGAAATCTTAAAGGAACAGTACAGTTGTAAGTCGTCCGCAAACAGGTGGTAGGAAATATCCCTGAAGTCCTGAATCAACTGGCAGAGGGGAAGGACATACAACTGAAACAGCAGTGGCCGCAAAACAGAACCTTGTGGGACACCATACTGTAAACCAGCTGTTTTCGATAGTTTATGGCCAGCCAACACACTAAAGGTCCTCTCCTCCAAGTATGAGGCAAACCACTTCAGCACGGACCCCGACAACCCTACCAGATCGCGCAGCCGGTTGACCATAATGCTGTGGTCGATGGTGTCGAAGGCTGCGGACAGGTCTAGCAGGACTAGGACCATGCATCTTCCTGCGTCAGCGGCCATCATGATATCACTAGACACTCTCAGTAGTGCGGTCTCGGTGGAGTGGTGTTTCCGAAAGCCTGACTGAAAAGTGTCATAGATGTTGTGCATCTCAAGGAAAGACGTTAGTTGTTTTGCAACCACTTTTTCCAGTATTTTTGCTAGAAAGGGGAGCTTCGACATTGGCCGGAAATTCTTAAGCTCAGACTGGTCCGTTAGGCTTTTTGAGTCTTGGTTCCACCACAGCATGTTTAAATGAGCTCGGAAAGAGACTGGATGACAGGGACATGTTGAACATTTTCATGACCCATGGCCCGATTGAGTCAAAAGTATCTAAGAAGAGCTTGGAGGCAAGAACATCAAATGGGCATGAGGTCAGGTTCATTTTAGTGGCAACTGCTGCAATGTCTTCTAGTGACACTCAGTTGAAAGACGACCAGACCTGTAGTGGCAGTTCAGGCCGGACTGGGCCAGACCACAAGGGGTCAGTAAAGGCATTTTTTATGTGTCTGACCTTATCAACAAAGAACTCCAAGAGGTCAGTGCAGGGCTTGACAATAAGGCAATTTATGCACTGGCCCACAGGACCAGTAGAATATGAAAGTTACTGGCCCGGATGAAAATATCACTGGCCCATACTTTCACGCCTGTGCCGAACCCGGGGGGTAACTGATAAGAATTTTTTAAATCAACACTCAGACATTAGAATTGGGTTTCCTTAATGTAAAAACACTTGAAAACAAACACAAAATTCTTATACTACATGATAAAAACCTTAAAGTGAGTAAACTTTGAAAAAAATGTCGGTAGGTAACTGATAGGAATTTTTTCAACACTCAGACATTAATACAAAAATAAATTTATTTCTTGATCATTTACAAAATTAATATGTTAAATTTCATAAACCAAGTTCCCTTGCTAATGTTGTCACCGTGGGGTTTCCACAAGGGCATACTGATTAGACTTTTAAACTGGCGTATGAAATCATACCACATTGTCTACCAGGACATGGTATATTTATACTTACTTGTTAGCATATTCTGGCATGGCCCTACAAGTTCCACAGAAGACAACCTCACTCTCCTCATCACGCTCCAGCTATGGCCGTCTTTTCTTCCAGGAAGTTTGCCAAGTTTTCCTCACCCTTTTCTTCTCATATTCAGCATCAGCAGCCTTCCTCTTCTGTGCTTGTTTTGAGGGTGATAGCTGTTCTTTCCTTTGCTTTCCTGGTTTCTGCCCAGGGGCAGGAGGTTTCAAGAAATTCATAATATTCACTGCGCTCGATCTTGCTTAAGCGAAAATGACGCGTCGATGTTGAAGCGAAATTTGCGCCACATCAGAAGATGCGCCTGCAGACGAAGTTTGTCTGCACTTCGGCAATGTTCCCAACATTGCGAAGTGGTGCAACATGTCCTGTCTCTGGTAGCAGCCTGTGAGCAGGACGTATGTCTCTTTTGTCCTTTATTTTAGTTTTACATAATTATTGTATGGCCTTGCCTTACAATATAAAGCGCCTTGGGGCAACTGTTTGTTGTGATTTGGCGCTATATAAAAAAATTGATTGATTGATTGATATTTCACAACTATGACAAGAGTTTTTGGAGGAGCAGCAGCCCCACAGCAGCGGGAGCGGAGTTTCTTTTTCTTTTTTTTTCTTTTTTTTTTAATTGTTTACATGTGCGCGCGTGAACGGGACAGTTGGTCCTCAAGTTGGGTCCTGCAGAGGCAGAAGGACCGCTGAAAGCAGCCATCATCCAGACGCAGCTCCTGCAGCAAATAATGATACTGCCTGAATTGGGAACGTCTCATGACGTTTGTCAGCTTTCCACAACAACTCGCTCCGTGTGATCAAGGTCCGTCATGTTAACTTGACTGACAACCGGAGCCGGCGAGCTGAATGGAAGCTCCTCCTATTTGATGATGCACCGGGGCGAATTTTCGCAGCAAAAGCAGAGCGACACACCGGGTGAAGGAGGCGCGTCCGTTGCCACGCGACCCCCGCGAATTTGTAGCATCTGATCGCGCCCGGTGTGAACGCAGCATTAGACTAATAAATCTGCCCAAAGCGATTTTAATTTTAATTCTCACTGGTCCGTATGGGCCAGTGAAATATGAACTTCACTGGCCCGTGGTGGCCCGGAACATGTAAAAAAGGCCGCCGGGCCATCGGACCAGTGCTATTGTCGAGCCCAGCAGTGCCATCTGCTTTACAAAACTCAGAGGTTGCAGAGGCAGCATGGGACACGAGAGAGTTAATTGTGTTAAAAAGCACCTTCGGATTTCCCTTATTGGACATTATCAGGCGATGGAAATATTTAGATCTTGCCTCTCTTAATGCATCATTTAACGTGGAAATAAGGTCCCTGAGATGTAGCCTATGGACCTCAAGGTGCGTGGATTTCCACAAGCGCTCCGTTTTCCGACACAGTCTTCTTAACTCCAAGATACTGTCATTTATCCATGGACATGACTTCTCACGGACATTATTTGTTTTGAAAGGGGCCACCAAGTCCAATAATGTGGCACAGTGAGAGTTAGTTTAGAGTTTAGTATATAGTTCTACCTTAGAATTGGAATCCTTTTCAGTACCTGCCGCAGCAGATGCTGGTGTGTGCTCTCACTGAATCCCACTGTTCAATCTGTAATTATAAATTTCTCTTTAAAGTGTAGAATAGGACATATGATAAAGATCCTCTTAGTTATGTTGAAAAAATGAGGTGGGCTTCATAGATAATTGGCAAAGCTTCTGGGGAAAACCTGGTCTTGTTAGGAGAGACAGCATCCATCCCACTTTGAATGGAGCAGCTCTCATTTCTAGAAATCTGGCCAATTTTATTAAACCCTCCAAACAGTGACTATGCAGGGTTGGGACCAGGAAGCAGAGTTGTAGTCTTACACACCTCTCTGCAGCTTCTCTCCCCCTGTCATCCCCCCAATACCCCATCCCCGTAGAGACGGTGTCTGCTCTCAGACCACCAATAACCAGTAAAAATCTATTTAAGCATAAAAATTCAAAAAGAAAAAATAATATAGCACCTTCAACTGCACCACAGACTAAAACAGTTAAATGTGGTTTATTAAACATTAGGTCTCTCTCTTCTAAGTCCCTGTTAGTAAATGATATAATAATTGATCAACATATTGATTTATTCTTCCTTACAGAAACCTGGTTACAGCAGGATGAATATGTTAGTTTAAATGAGTCAACACCCCCGAGTCACACTAACTGTCAGAATGCTCGTAGCACAGGCCGAGGGGGAGGATTAGCAGCAATCTTCCACTCCAGCTTATTAATTAATCAAAAACCCAGACAGAGCTTTAATTCATTTGAAAGATTGACTCTTAGTCTTGTCCATCCAAATTGGAAGTCCCAAAAACCAGTTTTATTTGTTGCTATCTATCATCCCACCTGGTCGTTACTGTGAGTTTCTCTGTGAATTTTCAGACCTTTTGTCTGACTTAGTGCTTAGCTCAGATAAGATCATTGTACTGGGCGATTTTAACATCCACATAGATGCTGAGAATGACAGCCTCAACACTGCATTTAATCTATTATTAGACTCAATTGGAGATGCTTTGGAGAGAAGGGGAATGAAAGTCAGTAGAAGCAAGACTGAGTACATGTGTGTGAATGAGAGGGAGCCCAGTGGAATAGTGCAGTTACAAGGAGTAGAAGTGGTGAAAGTAGATGAGTTTAAATATTTGGGGTCAACTGTTCAAAGTAATGGAGAGTGTGGTAGAGAGGTGAAGAAGAGAGTGCAGGCAGGGTGGAGTGGGTGGAGAAAGGTGGCAGGAGTGATTTGTGACCGAAGAATATCAGCAAGGGTGAAGGGGAAAATTTACAAAACAGTAGTGAGACCAGCTATGTTGTATGGTTTAGAGACAGTGGCACTAACAAAAAGACAGGAGGCAGAGCGGAGGTGGCAGAGCTGAAGATGTTGAGATTCTCTTTGGGAGTGACAAGAATGGACAAGATTAGGAATGAACATATCAGAGGGACAGCTCAGGTGGGACGGTTTGGAGACAAAGTCAGAGAGGCGAGATTGAGATGGTTTGGACATGTGCAGAGGAGGGACCCAGTGTATATAGGGAGAAGGATGCTGAGGATGGAGCCACCAGGCAGGAGGAGAAGAGGGAGACCAAAGAGGAGGTTCATGGATGTGCTGACAGAGTACATGCAGGTGGTTGGTGTGACAGAGGAAGATACAGAGGACAGGGTGAGATGGAAACGATTGATCTGCTGTGGCGACCCCTAGCGGGAACAGCCGAAAGACAAAGAAGATTAGACTCAATTGGCTTCGCTCAAAATGTAAATGAGTCCATCCACCACTTTAACCATACTTTAGATCTTGTTCTGACTTATGGTATGGAAATTGAAGACTTAACAGTATTCCCTGAAAACCCCCTTCTGTCTGATCATTTCTTAATAACATTTATATTTACTTTAATGGACTACCCAGCAGTGGGGAATAAGTTTCATTACAGTAGAAGTCTTTCGGAAAGCGCTGTAACTAGATTTAAGGATATGATTCCTTCTTTGTTATGTTCTCCAATGCCATATACCAACACAGTGCAGAGTAGCTACCTAAACTCTGTGAGTGAGATAGATTATCTCGTCAATAGTTTTACATCCTCATTGAGCACAACATTGGATGCTGTAGCTCCTCTGAAAAAGAGAGCCTTAAATCAGACGTGCCTGACTCCGTGGTATAACTCACAAACTCGCATCTTAAAGCAGATAACCCATAAGTTGGAGAGGAAATGGCGTCTCACTAATTTAGAAGATCTTCACTTAGCCTGGAAAAGAGTCTATTGCTCTATAAAAAAGCCCTCCGTAAAGCTAGGACATCTTACTACTCATCACTAATTGAAGAAAATAAGAACAACCCCAGGTTTCTTTTCAGCACTGTAGCCAGGCTGACAAAGAGTCAGAGCTCTGTTGAGCCGAGTATTCCTTTAACTTTAACTAGTAATGACTTCATGACTTTTTTTGCTAATAAAATTTTAACTATTAGAGAAGAAATTACTCATAACCATCCCAAAGACATATTGTTATCTTTGGCTGCTTTCAGTAATGCTGGTATTTGGTTAGACTCTTTCTCTCTGATTGTTCTGTCTGAGTTATTTTCATTAGTTACTTCCTCAAAACCATCAACATGTCTATTAGACCCCATTCCTACCAGGCTGGTCAAGGAAGCCCTACCATTAATTAATGCTTCGATCTTAAATATGATCAGTCTATCTTTATTAGTTGGCTATGTACCACAGGCTTTTAAGGTGGCAGTAATTAAACCATTACTTAAAAAGCCATCACTTGACCCAGCTAGCTTAGCTAATTATAGGCCAATCTCCAACCTTCCTTTTCTCTCAAAAATTCTTGAAAGGGTAGTTGTAAAACAGCTAACTGATCATCTGCAGAGGAATGGTCTATTTGAAGAGTTTCAGTCAGGTTGTAGAATTCATCATAGTACAGAAACTGTTGTGTGGGCCGCTGAAGAGGAGGTACTGCTGGCCCACCACCACCAGAGGGCGCCCTGCTTGGAGTGCGGGCTCCAAGCACAAGAGGGCGCCAGACCCAGAGGAGGTGACAGCTGTCACCCATTACTCCAGCTGTCACTCATCTACACCACCATATAAGCCGGACTGCAACTCCACCTCCCCGCCGAGAAATCGACTACCAGTACTAAGGTAATTTTCTCTGCTGACTTATACGTTGAAAAGTAATCTGAACTTCTGTTGCAGCCGTTTTTCCTGGTGCTTTCCTTGTCTGGAGGATTGGCGTGACAGTGACGGCTTCACCTCGCACCCCGTCCCAGATAAGTGGTTGATCAGGAGCTGCACGAGTGTGTGTGATGTTGGAGGTGGAGGTGCTCCCTCCTAACGGTGTCTGGACTGTTAATCACTGAGTGTGCGGACTCACACTCACACATCATCTTTCTGTTTTCTGCCAGCAGTACCAGGGTCGACAGCAGAAGACAGAGGCCACCTGGGGACTCGGGACTTGGCGGCTCCGGTGTTCTTCAGGCCGTTGGTGGTGGAAGCCGTGTGGGACGCGGCTTCTCTCTCGTCGGGCGTCTTCTATCTTCGAGCCTGCCCACACGTCACCTGGTGTTTATTGACTGTGAACATTAAGACACGTTTCGTTGTGTAATATCACAACATTAAATTGTTACCTTTTGGCTTACTCATTGTCCGTTCATTTGCGCCCCCTGTTGTGGGTCCGTGCTACGACACCTTCACAACAGGATTTCTCGGCCCTTCGTCATGGACTCCGAGGGGCGTCAACTCCAGCTTGAACGGCCAATGGAAGAGCCAGGAGCGCAGGCGTCAGCGGGAGGCGGGTTGAGTGAGCTGCAGCAGATCTTAACCGCCTTCAAGGCCCGGTTAGTGTTTGTGACCGAGCAGAGTGTCCTCCTTAATCGGAGGGTGGAGGCTCTCACCGCCAGGGTGGAAGCGCGCGATCAGGGCGCTGTTGCAGCCACTCCTCTGACTGGTCCTGGGCCCGTATCAAACGTTCCACTGGTCGTTCAACGAACCCCCCCACCGTCCCCTGAAGCATACATAAGCCCTCCGGAACCGTACGGGGGCTGTGTCGAGACGTGCGCGGACTTCCTCATGCAGTGTTCGCTCGTCTTTTCACAGCGCCCCGTCATGTACGCATCAGACGCTAGCCGGGTGGCTTATGTTATTAATTTGCTTCGAGGAAAGGCACGCGCATGGGCTACGGCGCTTTGGGAGCAGAATTCACGGCTCCTGACGTCTTATACTGGGTTCGTACGGGAATTCAAACAAGTGTTTGATCATCCCAACAGAGGCGAGACCGCTTCGAACGTGCTGCTGTCGATGAGACAGGGGCGCCGTAGCGCAGCCGAGTATGCAGTCGACTTCCGCATCGCGGCAGCGAGGTCCGGCTGGAATAACGTTGCGCTCCGCGCCGCCTTTGTAAATGGACTGTCCCCGGTCCTTAAGGAGCACCTACTGGCCAAGGATGAACCGCGGGAGTTTGACGGGCTGATCGATTTGGTTATACGTTTAGACAACCGTTTAAATGAGCATCGTCGGGAGCAGGCCGGGGGGCGTGACCGGGCACGAGCCGTCCCTCCCCCTTCCGGTTCCGACAAGGTGACGTCGTCCCCACGCTTCACTGCCAGAGAGCTCCGTGTGGCTACGGCTCCCCCTGCTGAGGAGGCTAGGGACACGAGCAGGGCCAAATTAAGATCAAAAATCAGACAAAGGAGGCTGGCCCGCGGGGAGTGTTTTGTCTGCGGCTCTTGCGAGCACATGCAGAAGGACTGCCCTAAAACGGTCAAACTACAACGCCCGTCCTTAGAAACTGGGCTAAGGGTGGGTCATAACACGCACGCGGGAAAACCCCGCAAATCTGCACGAATCCCAGTAACAATCCTTTGTGGGGATTTAACCCTTCATGCCCCAGCACTGATAGACACAGGGTCTGAAGGGAATCTGCTGGACAGCAGATGGGTAAAGGAAGTAGGGCTCCCTCTGGTGGCTCTGCCGGCACCATTGCAGGTGCGAGCACTAGATGGCACCCTGCTTCCATTAATCACACATCAGACACAACCAGTGACTTTGGTTGTGTCTGGGAATCACAGGGAGGAGATAGTGTTCCATGTAACACCTTCTACCTCCCGAGTGATTTTGGGCTTTCCATGGATGGTGAAGCACAATCCCCGGATTGATTGGCCGTCTGGGTTGTGACGCAGTGGAGCGAAACCTGCCACCGGGAGTGCTTAGGATCCTCGGTTCCTCCCGGCACTACGGCTAATGAGGAGGTCAAAGTTCCCCCCAATCTATCGGCGGTGCCAAAGGAGTACCACGATCTTGCTGACGTTTTCAGCAAAGATCTGGCACTCACTCTTCCCCCGCACCGACCGTATGATTGTGCCATCGATTTGGTCCCGGGCGCTGAGTACCCGTCCAGTAGGTTGTACAACCTCTCACGTCCGGAACGCGAATCAATGGAGACCTACATCCGGGACTCCTTATCTGCCGGGCTGATCCGGAACTCCACCTCCCCGATGGGTGCTGGTTTCTTTTTTGTGGGCAAGAAAGACGGCGGACTCCGTCCATGCATTGATTACCGAGGGCTGAACGAGATCACGGTTCGCAACCGATACCCGTTACCTCTGTTGGATTCAGTGTTCACGCCCCTGCATGGAGCCCAAATTTTCACAAAATTGGATCTTAGAAACGCGTACCACCTGGTTCGGGTCCGGAAGGGAGACGAATGGAAGACGGCATTCAACACCCCGTTAGGTCATTTTGAGTACCTGGTTATGCCGTTCGGCCTCACTAACGCCCCCGCGACGTTCCAAGCTTTGGTAAATTACGTCTTGCGGGACTTCCTGCATCGGTTCGTCTTAGTATATCTGGACGATATACTCATCTTTTCCCCGGACCCTGAGACCCATGTCCAGCATGTACGTCAGGTCCTACAGCGGTTGTTGGAGAACCGGCTGTTTGTGAAGGGCGAGAAGTGCGAGTTCCACCGCACTTCTTTGTCCTTCCTGGGTTCATCATCTCCTCCAACTCCGTCGCCCCTGATCCGGCTAAGGTTGCGGCGGTGAGAGATTGGCCCCAACCGATAAGCCGCAGGAAACTACAGCAGTTCCTAGGCTTTGCAAATTTCTACAGGAGGTTCATTAAAGGTTACAGTCAGGTAGTTAGCCCCCTGACTGCCCTGACCTCCACCAAGGTCCCCTTCGCCTGGTCGGATCGGTGCGAAGCCGCGTTCCAGGAGTTGAAACGCCGGTTCTCGACTGCACCAGTTCTGGTGCAGCCTGATCCGGATCGCCAGTACATAGTAGAAGTGGACGCCTCTGACTCAGGGATAGGAGCCGTGCTGTCCCAGAGTGTGGAGGCTGATAAAGTCCTCCATCCTTGTGCCTTTTATTCCCGCAGGTTGACCCCAGCTGAACGGAACTATGACGTCGGCAATCGGGAACTTCTTGCGGTGAAGGAGGCTCTTGAAGAGTGGAGACACCTGCTGGAGGGGGCATCGTTGCCCTTCACGGTTTTCACAGACCATCGGAACCTGGAGTACATCCGGACCGCCAAGCGGCTGAACCCCAGGCAAGCCCGCTGGTCTCTGTTCTTCGGGCGCTTTGACTTCCAGATCACGTATCGCCCCGGGACCAAGAACCAGAAACCAGATGCATTGTCCCGGGTGCACGAAGAAGAAGCCAAAGCGGGGCTGTCGAACCCCACCGAGACCATCATCCCCGAGTCCACTGTCGTGGCCACCCTCACCTGGGACGTGGAGAAGACCGTCCGGGAGGCCTGACAACGAGCCCGGACCCGGGGACTGGCCCCAAGAACAGACTGTACGTCCCACCAGAGGCAAGAGCTGCCGTATTGGACTTCTGTCACGGGTCCAAGCTCTCCTGTCATCCCGGAGTGCGTAGGACCGTGGCAGTAGTCCAGCAGCGCTTCTGGTGGGCGTCCCTGGAAACCGACGTCCGGGACTACGTCCAGGCCTGTACCATCTGCGCCAGGGGCAAGGCAGACCATCGGAGGACGACGGGACTCCTCCAACCCCTGCCAGGGCCTCATCGTCCCTGGTCTCACATCGGCCTGGACTTCATCACGGGCCTCCCGCCGTCCCAGGGCAACACCGTTATTCTCACGATAGTGGACCGGTTCTCCAAGGCGGCCCACTTCGTGGCCCTCCCGAAGCTCCCGACGGCCCAGGAGACGGCGGACCTCCTGGTCCACCACGTCATGCGGCTGCATGGGATACCATCGGACATCGTTTCAGATCGTGGTCCCCAGTTCTCTTCACAGGTGTGGAAGAGTTTCTGTAAGGAGCTGGGGGCCACCGTGAGTCTCTCGTCCGGGTACCACCCCCAGACCAACGGCCAGGCAGAGCGGGCTAACCAGGAGTTGGAACAGGCCCTTCGCTGCGTCACCTCCCGCGCACCCGCGGCCTGGAGTCACCATCTGGCCTGGATCGAGTATGCCCATAACAGCCAAATCTCGTCTGCTACCGGCCTCTCCCCTTTTGAGGCATGTTGGGATTCCACCCCCATTGTTCCCGCTGGTGGAGGGAGAGGGTCGGTGTGCCCACGGTCCAGGCCCACCTCAGAGGGTGCCGCCGGGTGTGGCGGACCGCCCGCTCTGGCCCTATTAAAGGCCCGGACGAGGGCCAAAACCCATGCGGGACCGCCGACGTTCCCCGGCCCCCACATACAGCCCGGGCAGGAGGTGTGGGCTGTCAACAAAGGACATCCCCCTCTGTGTGGACTCACCCAAATTAAAGGACAGATACATCGGCCCATTCCCCATCCTCAAGATCATCAACCCGGCCGCAGTGAAGCTCCGACTCCCAGCTTTCACTGCGGATTCCACCCTGTTTTCCCACGTGTCCCGGATCAAGCCACACCACACCTCGCCCCTCTGTGCACCTGGCCCTAACGCCGCCTCCTGCCCGGCTCATCGACGGGGAGCCTGCTTGGACGGTCCGCAGGCTCCTGGACTCCGTCGTAAGGGCCGGGGGTTCCAAGATCTGGTGGACTGGGAGGGGTATGGACCCGAGGAACGCTCCTGGTGGAAGAGGAGCTTCATCCTGGACCCGGCCCTCCTGGCCGATTTCTACAGACTTCACCCGGACAAGCCTGGTCGGGCGCCAGGAGGCGCCCGTTGAGGGGGGGTCCTGTTGTGTGGGCCGCTGAAGAGAGGTACTGCTGGCCCACCACCACCAGAGGGCGCCCTGCTTGAGTGCGGGCTCCAAGCACAAGAGGGCGCCAGACCCAGAGGAGGTGACAGCTGTCACCCATTACTCCCAGCTGTCACTCATCTACACCACCATATAAGCCGGACTGCAACTCCACCTCCCCGCCGAGAATCGACTACCAGTACTAAGGTAATTTTCTCTGCTGACTTATACGTGAAAAGTAATCTGAACTTCTGTTGCAGCCGTTTTTCCTGGTGCTTTCCTTGTCTGGAGGATTGGCGTGACAGTGACGGCTTCACCTCGCACCCTGTCCCAGATAAGTGGTTGATCAGGAGCTGCACGAGTGTGTGTGATGTTGGAGGTGGAGGTGCTCCCTCCTACGGTGTCTGTACTGTTATCACTGAGTGTGCGGACTCACACTCACACATCATCTTTCTGTTTCTGCCAGCAGTACCAGGGTCGACAGCAGAAGACAGAGGCCACCTGGGGACTCGGGACTTGGCGGCTCCGGTGTTCTTCAGACCGTTGGTGGTGGAAGCCGTGTGGGACGCGGCTTCTCTCTCGTCGGGCGTCTTCTATCTTCGAGCCTGCCCACACGTCACCTGGTGTTTATTGACTGTGAACATTAAGACACGTTTCGTTGTGTAAATATCACAACATTAAAGTGTTACCTTTTGGCTTACTCATTGTCCGTTCATTTGCGCCCCCTGTTGTGGGTCCGTGCTACGACACCTTCACAACAGAAACAGCATTAGTGAAGGTTACAAATGATCTTATATGGCCTCAGACAGTGGCCTCTGTGCTTGTCCTGTTAGACCTCAGTGCTGCTTTTGATACTGTTGACCATAAAATTAGTTAGACACACCAATTAGTTAAACTGTAGGAATGTCCTTAACAGACATAAGACATGGATGACCTCTAATTTCCTGCTTTTAAATTCAGATAAAACTGAAGTTATTGTACTTGGCCCCACAAATCTTAGAAACATGGTGTCTAACCAGATCCTTACTCTGGATGGCATTACCCTGACCTCTGGTAATACTGTGAGAAATCTTGGAGTCATTTTTGATCAGGATATGTCCTTCAATGCGCATATTAAGCAAATATGTAGGACTGCTTTTTTGCATTTGCGCAATATTTCTAAAATTAGAAAGGTCTTGTCTCAGAGTGATGCTGAAAAACTAATTCATGCATTTATTTCCTCTAGGCTGGACTATTGTAATTCATTATTATCAGGTTGTCCTAAAAGTTCCCTGAAAAGCCTTCAGTTAATTCAAAATGCTGCAGCTAGAGTACTGATGGGGACTAGAAGGAGAGAGCATATTTCACCCATATTGGCCTCTCTTCATTGGCTTCCTGTTAATTCTAGAATAGAATTTAAAATTCTTCTTCTTACTTATAAGGTTTTGAATAATCAGGTCCCATCTTATCTTAGGGACCTCATAGTACCATATCACCCCAAAAGAGCACTTGTAGTTCCTAGGGTTTGTAAGAGTAGAATGGGAGGCAGAGCTTAGATTAGGCTTAAAACTTTCCTTTTTGCTAAAGCTTATAGTTAGGGCTGGATCAGGTGACCCTGAACCATCCCTTAGTTATGTTGCTATAGACGTAGACTGCTGGGGGGTTCCCATGATGCACTGAGTGTTTCTTTCTCTTTTTGCTCTGTATGCACCACTCTGCATTTAATCATTAGTGATTGATCTCTGCTCTCTTCCACAGCATGTCTTTTTCCTGATTCTCTCCCCTCAGCCCCAACCAGTCCCAGCAGAAGACTGCCCCTCCCTGACCCTGGTTCTGCGGGAGGTTTCTTCCTGTTAAAAGGGAGTTTTTCCTCCCCACTGTCGCCAAGTCTTGCTCACAGGGGGTCGTTTTGACCGTTGAGGTTTTTCTGTAATTATTGTATGGCTTTTGCCTTACAATATAAAGCGCCTTGGTGCGCAACTGTTTTGTTGTAATTTGGCGCTATATAAATAAAATTGATTTGATTATGTTATCAATTAGTTAATGATTTATTATTAACTATTCAAGTTTTCAATCACTTCAATTTCCCTGATGGAGTCTTCCCAAGTGATATAATGTTCTATCTAATCTAATCAGTTGAATCAATCACCAATGTACAACGCAGCACTTCGTCCTTGTTGTCTTGTTTACTGCATGACAACATTATTTTGAGAGACAGTAGGCTGCTGCTACTGGTGTGGCAAGACAAAGTTTGAAGGTGAAGTGAAAAATGCCTGATGTCCTTACTCTGGCCAAAGAGGACCAAGAAATATGCTGAAGGACCTTCACAACTGGGAAGGTGATTTTTTGATGATGGTTCTCCAGTTGACATATTCATGTTCACCTTTACAAAAAGACAGGACTATGAATACGTCTGCACACAAATTGTAGACAAGAGAAACTACAAAGTTTATGCCAGATTTGAAGGCTGACTTTTACCCTGTTAAATGTTGTTTTGTATATTTATATTTATTTATATTTAGTTTTTGTAATATTTTTATTTATATTTTATTTACATATTTTTTCCTGTATGTGAATCAGAGAGTCATTTACATGCGTGTGTGTGTGTGAATATATATATATATATATATATACACTCAACAAAAATATAATGCAACACTTTGGTTTGCTCCCATTTTGTATGAGATGAACTCAAAGATCTAAAACTTTTTGGCACATACACAATATCACCATTTCCCTCAAATATTGTTCACAAACCAGTCTAAATCTGTGATAGTGAGCACTTCTCCTTTCCTGAAATAATCCATCCCACCTCACAGGTGTGCCATATCAAGATGTTGATTAGACACCATGATTAGTGCACAGGTGTGCCTTAGACTGGCCCACAATAAAAGGCCACTCTGAAAGGTGCAGTTTTATCACACAGCACAATGCCACAGATGTTGCAAGATTTGAGGGAGCAGTGCAATTGGCATGCTGACAGCAGGAATGTCAACCAGAGCTGTTGCTCGTGTATTGAATGTTCATTTCTCTACCATAAGCCGTCTCCAAAGGCGTTTCAGAGAATTTGGCAGTACATCCAACCAGCCTCACAACCGCAGACCACGTGTAACCACACCAGCCCAGGACCTCCACATCCAGCATGTTCACCTCCAAGATCATCTGAGACCAGCCACTCGGACAGCTGCTGAAACAATCGGTTTGCATAACCAAAGAATTTCTGCACAAACTGTCAGAAAACCATCTCAGGGAAGCTCATCTGCATGCTCGTCGTCCTCATCGGGGTCTCGACCTGACTCCAGTTCGTCGTCGTAACCGACTTGAGTGGGGCAAATGCTCACATTCATTGGCGTTTGGCACGTTGGAGAGGTGTTCTCTTCACGGATGAATCCCGGTTCACACTGTCCAGGGCAGATGGCAGACAGCGTGTGTGGCGTCGTGTGGGTGAGCGGTTTTCTGATGTCAATGTTGTGGATCGAGTGGCCCATGGTGGCGGTGGGGTTATGGTATGGGCAGGCGTCTGTTATGGACAAAGAACACAGGTGCATTTTATTGATGGCATTTTGAATGCACAGAGATACCGTGACGAGATCCTGAGGCCCACTGTTGTGCCATACATCCAAGAACATCACCTCATGTTGCAGCAGGATAATGCACAGCCCCATGTTGCAAGGATCTGTACACAATTCTTGGAAGCTGAAAATGTCCCAGTTCTTGCATGGCTGGCATACTCACCGGACATGTCACCCATTGAGCATGTTTGGGATGCTCTGGACCGGCTTATACGACAGCGTGTACCAGTTCCTGCCAATATCCAGCAACTTCGCACAGCCATTGAAGAGGAGTGGACCAACATTCCACAGGCCACAATTGACAACCTGATCAACTCTATGCGAAGGAGATGTGTTGCACTGCATGAGGCAAATGGTGGTCACACCAGATACTGACTGGTACCCCCCCCCCCCCCCCCCCAATAAAACAAAACTGCACCTTTCAGAGTGGCCTTTTATTGTGGGCAGTCTAAGGCACACCTGTGCACTAAACATGGTGTCTAATCAGCATCTTGATATGGCACACCTGTGAGGTGGGATGGATTATCTCAGCAAAGGAGAAGTGCTCACTATCACAGATTTAGACTGGTTTGTGAACAATATTTGAGGGAAATGGTGATATTGTGTATGTGGAAAAAGTTTTAGATCTTTGAGTTCATCTCATACAAAATGGGAGCAAAACCAAAAGTGTTGTGTTTATATGTATATATATACGAGGGCTGTCCATAAAGTATAGGTCCTTTTTATTTTTTTCAAAAACTATATGGATTTCATTCATATGTTTTTACGTCAGACATGCATGAACCCTCGTGCGCATGCGTGAGTTTGCATGCCGGCGCAGAGCGGCGGCACAGGAAAAACACCTCCGTGTTGATAACCATTTGTAAAATCCAGGCGGCTTTTGATGGCTTTCAGTGGAGTGAGTAAATGAGAAATTGTTTAACAGCTGGACATGTTCCAACTTGTCCTTAAGGCTTCCAACAGAGGTGTTTTTCCTGTCCGCACGTCTTTCATTAAAAAAAAATCTCCTTTAACAGTGGAATATCCGGATAAAATGCTGAAACCGACTTCTTCTGAAACTTCTCTGTTCTCTCACGACGTCCTGGATCAATAGAGCCTGAAATGTGGAGGTTTTCAGCTTGAAACAGGCTGATGACGCCGCCTGAGAGTGCTGTGCGACGTCTCGCACTGTGGGAAGTCCTTAAGCGACAGTGTCACCTCAAAATCTCTCATCAGCCGTTAAAATTTTCACTGAAAACCAGCTTAATTTTTCGAACCATGTCCACTTCGATGTGTCTCACAGGTTTAGAAAAAATTTTGATCAAACAAAAGCACCAGTCTCTCAGCAACTTCTCAGACAAAGGAATTCCGACGAGGGGCTGGACGACTCCTCCCACAAGGAGTGCTCACAGGCGAATGACGTCACCGACAGGCGTGGAAAAACTCACGCATGCGCACGAGGGTTCAAGCATGTCTGACGTAAAAACATATGAATGAAATCCATATAGTTTTTGAAAAAAATAAAAAGGACCTATACTTTATGGACAGACCTCATGTATATGTATATATATATATATATATATATACACACACACACACACACACAATATATACGAGGTCTGTCCAAAAAGTATCGGACCTTTTGTATTTTTTGCAAAAACCATATGGATTTGAATCACGTGTGATTGCATCAGCCAAGCTTGAACATTAGTGCTCATGCGTGAGTTTTTTCACACCTGTTGGTTGCGTCATTCGCCTGTGAACAGGCTTTGTGTGAGCACTGGTCCACCCCCCTCGTCGTTTTTTATTGCAAATAAATGTCTGAACGATTTGGAGCTTTGCTGCATTCAATTTTTTTTCCAGAAACTGTGAGAGACCTCCAGGTGGACACCGTTTGGAAAATGAATATGGCGTTCCAGGGACGATTTGTGGGGGATTACACAGATTAAGGAGTGTTACTGCCGCTTTAAGGATGGCCCACAACTGCTGAGAGCGCGCCGCGCTCCCAGCGCCGATCGACAGGCTGAATCACCAGATCATTTCCAACGTGAAGCTTTGTTGTCCGGGACGTCGTCTGACTTCCAGCAAAAAAAAGGAAAAAAGCGTGGACATCAGCACTTTTTCGGCACATTCCACTGTTAAAGGAGTTTTTTCATGGAAAGAAAAGCGGACGTATGCGCCACCCGTGCCGTTCATTGGCGCGGGACAAAACCACCTCCATGTTGGTCTCACAGGACGGCTTTGAGATGGCTTTCAGACGGCTGTCGGTGGGTTTTCAGTTGTGTGACTAACCGAGAAATTGTGGATGAGCCTGGACATGCCAGAACATGTCCTGTGAGGCTTCATCACGGCGTTGCTTTGCGCCATGCGGCTCCACCGTGACATGCGGAATTCCTCCGCTCCTCTTTCCATGATAAAAACTCCTGTAACAGTGGAATGTGCCGTTCATTTCCAAACTGGACGCTGTGTTTTATCCGGGACTTCCTCTGACTAGCACAGGAATTGCGGAAGACGTGGACATCAGCACTTTTTCAGCACATTGAGACAGATGTGCGGAGCAATTCCGTGCATCGCGGTGGAGCCGCATGGCGCAACCAACGCCGTGATGAAGCCTCACAGGACATGTTCTGGCATGTCCAGGCTCATCCACAATTTCTTGGTTAGTCACATGACTGAAAACCCACCGACAGCTGTCTGAAAGCCGTCCTGTGAGACCAACACGGAGGTGGTTTTGTCCCGCGCCATTAACGGCATGGTGGCGCATCCATCCACTTTTCTTTCCATGAAAAAAAACTCCTTTAACAGTGGAATGTGCCGAAAAAGTGCTGATGTCCACTCCTTTTTCCTTTTTTTGTGGAAGTCAGACGACGTCCCGGATCAACAAAGCCTTCACGTTGGAAATGATCTGGTTGATTCAGCCTGTCGATCGGCGCTGGGAGCGCAGCGCGCTTAAAGCGGCAGTAACACTCCTTAATCTGTGTAATCCCCACAAAATCGTCCCTGAAAGCCATATTAATTTTCCGAACGGTGTCCACCTGGAGGTCTCTCACAGTTTCTGGAAAAAAATTGATGCAGCAAAGCTCCAAATCGTTCAGACATTTATTCGCAATAAAAAAACGACGAGAGAGGTGGACCAGTGCTCACACAAAGCCTGCTCACAGGCGAATGACGCAACCGACAGGCGTGAAAAAACTCACGCATGCGCACGAAGGTTCAAGCTTGTCTGATGCAATCACACGTGATTCAAATCCATATGGTTTTTGCAAAAAATAAAAAGGTCACACTGACACACACACACTGTATATGTGTGTGTGTCTTTTAGTATATTCTGGTACACGAGGTATCTATAGTACATCTGTTACTTTATTTATTCATTTTTCCACCAATTTGCAATTTCATAGTTAATTGTTCGAGAGCAGCCCTTTGTTGTTAACAACGGGAAATATTGAAGACCTAGCTTTGTATAATCTATATAAACATACGCGTATATGTCTCTCTATTTATAGCCTCATAATGACCGCTGATAAAAGGCAGCTGTCATCAAGCTGCCACAGTGGAGTTTGTGGCCGTTCACACGAACTGCCACAGGCAGTGGCGGCACCAGGAAATTCTTTTGGGGGGGGCTGGGGTAAAAGTTGGAGGGGCTCCACAAAAAGTCGTCGAAATAAACAATATATAGTAAATTGCTTTATAAATACCAAGGTATATGTTTTAGTCAACTGTGCTCCTCTAAAATTTGGTATCAATGCGCACACACACATCACTTAGAATGATTGCAAGTTCAGTAAATTTGCACATAGGTATACAAACTGAATTCATTGAAATGGTGCTCAAGACAATGCATGGAATGAACCTTACACAAATCATCTATATTAAAGATTTATTGCCAATTTAACACCGAGGTCATAACCATTTGATAAAAGTCAGTAAAAGATATAGCCCGAGAAACTTAGTTGTAAACAATATACAATCAATCAATCAATCAATCAATCAATCAATCAATTTTATTTATATAGCGCCAAATCACAACAAACAGTTGCCCCAAGGCGCTTTATATTGTAAGGCAAGGCCATACAATAATTATGGAAAAATCCCAACGGTCAAAACGACCCTCTGTGAGGAAGCACTTGGCGACAGTGGGAAGGAAAAACTCCCTTTTAACAGGAAGAAACCTCCAGCAGAACCAGGCTCAGGGAGGGGCAGTCTTCTGCTGGGACTGGTTGGGGCTGAGGGAGAGAACCAGGAAAAAGACATGCTGTGGAGGGGAGCAGAGATCAATCACTAATGATTAAATGTAGAGTGGTGCATACAGAGCAAAAAAGAGAAAGAAACACTCAGTGCATCATGGGAACCCCCCAGCAGTCTAAGTCTATAGCAGCATAACTAAGGGATGGTTCAGGGTCACCTGATCCAGCCCTAACTATAAGCTTTAGCAAAAAGGAAAGTTTTAAGCCTAATCTTAAAAGTAGAGAGGGAGAACCTCCACCTCCAATCACACACTCGTGCAGCTCCTGAGATAACCACTTATCTGGGTGGGGTGTGAGGCGAAGCTCCTCTTCACCCAGGAGCGCTCTTCGGGGCCATAACCCTCCCAGTCCACCAGACGGACGTCCAGGAGCCGGCGTACCATCCACGCAGGCTCCCCGTCAATGATCCGGGCAGGAGGCGGCGCTGGTCCCGGGGCACACAGTGGTGAGGTATGGCAGGGCTTGAGTCTTGACACGTGAAACACGGGGTGTATCCGCAGTGAAGCTGGCAGCTTCAGCTTCACTGCGGCCGGACTGAGGACTTTGAGTATGGGAAATGGTCCGATGTACCTGTCCTTTAGTTTGTGGGATTCCACCTGCAGGGGGATGTCCTTAGTGGATAGCCAGACCTCCTGCCCGGGCTGGTATGCAGGGGCCGGGGAACGCCGGCGGTCTGCATGGGCCTTAGCCCTCGTCCGGGCTCTGAGCAGGGCAGAGCGGGCGGTACGCCACACCCGACGGCACTTCCTCAGATGGGCCTGGACCGAGGGCACCCCGACCTCTCCCTTCACCAGTGGAAACAATGGGGGCTGGTACCCCAAACACACCTCAAACGGGGAGAGGCCCGTGGCAGATGAGACTTGGCTATTATGAGCGTACTCGATCCAGGCCAGATGGTCACTCCAGGCCGTCGGGTGCGTGGAGGTCACGCAGCGGAGGGCCTGCTCCAGTTCCTGGTTAGTCCGCTCTGCCTGCCCGTTCGTCTGGGGGTGGTACCCAGACGAGAGACTGACGGTGGCCCCCAGTTCCCTGCAGAAACTCCTCCAGACCTTGGAGGAGAACTGAGGACCACGATCCGAGACAATGTCTGATGGAATCCCATGCAGACGCACGACGTGGTGGACCAGGAGGTCTGCAGTCTCCTGGGCCGTCGGGAGCTTCGGGAGGGCCACGAACTGGGCCGCCTTGGAGAACCGGTCCACTATCGTTAAGATGGTGGTGTTGCCCTGGGAAGGCGGGAGGCCTGTGACAAAGTCCAGGCCGATATGAGACCAGGGGCGACGAGGCACAGGCAGAGGCTGGAGGAGGCCTTGGGCCTTGTGATGGTCGGCTTTGCCCCTGGCACAGGTGGTGCAGGCCTGGACATACTCCCGGACGTCGGCTTCCATAGACGCCCACCAGAAGCGCTGCTGGACCACTGCCACGGTCCTTCGCACCCCTGGGTGACAGGAGAGCTTGGAACCGTGACAGAAGTCAAGGACCGCAGCCCTGGCCTCTGGTGGGACGTACAGTTTGTCCTTCGGACCTGTCCCCGGGTCCGGGCTCCGTGTCAGGGCCTCCCGGACGGTCTTCTCCACGTCCCAGGTAAGGGCGGCCACGACAGTGGACTCGGGGATGATGGTTTCGGGGGGGTCTGACAGCTCGGTCTTGACCTCCTCTTCGTGCACCCGGGACAGGGCGTCAGATCGTTGGTTCTTTGTCCCGGGGCGGTAGGTGATCCGGAAGTCAAAACGCCCGAAGAACAGCGACCAACGGGCTTGCCTGTGGTTCAAACCCTTCGCGGTCCGGATGTACTCCAGGTTCCGATGGTCCGTGAAAACCGTAAATGGTACTGATGCTCCTTCCAACAGGTGTCTCCACTCCTCAAGAGCCTCCTTCACCGCAAGAAGTTCCCGATTGCCGACGTCATAGTTCCGTTCAGCTGGGGTCAACCTGCGGGAAAAGTAGGCACATGGATGGAGAACCTTGTCGGACTCCCCGCTCTGGGACAGCACGGCTCCTATCCCTGAGTCAGAGGCATCCACTTCAACAACAAACTGGCGCTTGGGATCGGGCTGCAGAGAACCGGCGTTTCAACTCCCTAAACGCGGCTTCGCACCGATCCGACCAGGTGAAGGGGACTTTTGTGGAGGTCAGGGCTGTCAGGGGGCTAACTACCTGACTGTAGCCCTTGATGAACCTCCGGTAGAAATTTGCAAAACCGAGGAACTGTTGTAGTTTCCTACGGTTCGTTGGTTGGGGCCAATCTCTCACCGCCGCAACCTTGGCCGGATCAGGGGCGACGGAGTTGGAGGAGATGATGAACCCCAAGAAGGACAAAGAAGTGCGGTGGAACTCACACTTCTCGCCCTTCACAAACAGCCGGTTCTCCAACAACCGCTGTAGGACCTGACGTACATGCTTGACATGGGTCTCAGGATCCGGAGAAAAGATGAGTATATCGTCTAGATATACGAAGACAAACCGATGCAGGAAGTCCCGCAAGACGTCATTAACCAATGCTTGGAACGTCGTGGGCGCATTGGTGAGGCCGAATGGCATGACCAGGTACTCAAAGTGACCTAACGGGGTGTTAAATGCCATCTTCCACTCGTCTCCCTCCCGGATCCGAACCAGGTGATAAGCATTCCTAAGATCCAATTTTGTGAAAATTTGGGCTCCATGCAGGGGCGTGAACACTGAATCCAACAGAGGTAACGGGTATCGGTTGCGAACCGTGATCTCGTTCAGCCCTCTGTAATCAATGCATGGACGGAGTCCGCCGTCCTTCTTGCCCACAAAAAAGAAACCAGCACCCATCGGGGAGGTGGAGTTCCGGATCAACCCGGCAGCTAACGAGTCCCGGATGTAGGTCTCCATTGATTCGCGTTCCGGACGTGAGAGGTTGTACAGCCTGCTGGACGGGTACTCAGCGCCCGGTATCAAATCAATGGCACAATCGTACGGACGGTGCGGGGGCAGCGTGAGTGCCAGATCCTTGCTGAAGACGTCAGCAAGGTCGTGGTACTCGGCCGGCACCGCCGTCAGATTGGGGGGGACTGAAACCTCCTCCTTAGCAGTCACACCGGGTGGAACCGAGGATCCTAAACACTCCCGGTGGCAGGTTTCGCTCCACTGAACCACAACCCCAGACGGCCAGTCAATCCGGGGATTGTGTTTTAACACCCATGGAAAACCCAAAATCACTCGGGAGGTAGAAGATGTAGCATAAAACACAATCTCCTCCCTGTGATTTCCAGACACCACCAATGTCACTGGCTGTGTCTGGTGTGTGATTAGTGGAAGAAGGGTGCCATCTAGCGCCCGCACCGACAATGGTGACGGTAAGGCCACTAGAGGGAGCCCAACCTCCTTTGCCCATCTGCTATCCAGCAGATTCCCCTCCGACCCCGTGTCCACCAGTGCTGGGGCGTGAAGGGTTAGATCCCCACTCAGGATCGTGACTGTGATTCGTGCAGATCGTCGGGGTTTCCCCACGTGGGTGTTGTGACCCACCCTTAGCCCAGTCTCTAAGGACGAGTGCTGTTGTTTTGACCGTTTGGGGCATTCTCTCTGTATGTGCTCGGTAGACCTGCAGAGAAAACACTCTCCACGGATCAGCCTCCTTTGTCTCTGATCTGATTGTTTTTGGCCCTGCTCGTTTCCATAGCAACGTCAGCAGGGGGAGCTGTTGTCACGTGGAGAGCCCTGGCAGTGGAGCGTGGGGAAGTCGGCTTCCTTTCAGACCTGGGAGGAAGAGGGACGGCTTGTGCCTGGCCACGCCCCTCGTCTCGTTCCTGTCGGTGTTCCGTTAATCGGTTGTCTAACCGTATAACCAGGTCGATAAGCCCATCTAAATCCCGCGGCTCGTCCTTCGCCACCAGGTGCTCCTTAAGGACCAGAGACAGTCCGTTTACAAAGGCGGCGCGGAGCGCAACAGCATTCCAGCCGGCTCGCGCTGCCGCGATGCGGAAGTCGACTGCATACTTTGCTGCGCTCTGACGCCCCTGCCGTATCGACAGCAGCACACTTGAAGCAGTCTCGCCTCTATGAGGGTGGTCGAACACCTGTCGGAACTCCCTCACAAACTCAGTATAAACCGTTAGGAGCCGTGAATTCTGCTCCCAAAGCGCCGTAGCCCAGGCGCGTGCCTCTCCTCGAAGCAAATTGATCACATAAGCCACCCGGCTGGCGTCTGCTGCGTACATGACGGGACGCTGTGAAAAGACGAGCGAGCACTGCATCAAGAAGTCCGCGCACGTCTCCACACAGCCTCCGTACGGCTCCGGAGGACTTATGTATGCTTCAGGGGAAGGTGGGGGGGGTTCGTTGAACGACCAGTGGAATGTCTGTTTCTGGCACACGGTCAGCAGGAGGAGGTGCTGCAGCAGCGCCCTGAGCACGCGCTTCCACCTGGGCGGTGAGAGCCTCCATCCTACGATTGAGAACACTGCTCTGCTCGGTAATTAAGTCCAACCGAGCGGTAAAGGCGGTTACGATGTGCTGCAGCTCACCCAACACGCCTCCTGCTGGCGCCTGTGCACCTCGCTCTTCCATTGGCTGTTCAAGCGATGGTTGACGCCCCTCGGGATCCATGATGCTGGCCGAGAAATCCTGTTGGGAAAGTGTCGTGACACGGACCCACAACAGGGGGTGTTAATGAATGGACAATGGATAAGCCAAAAAGTAACAATTTAATGTTGTGAATCACACAACGATGTACAGACAATAACAATACAGTGACTGTCAATCATACACCAGGTGACGTGTGGGCAGGCTCGACGATAGAAGACGCCTGGCGAGAGAAAAGCCGGATCGACACAGCTTCCACCGCCAACGGAGCTGAAGAACACCGGAGCCACCAAGCCCTGCGCCCCAGGTGGCCGCTGTCTTCAGCAGTCAGACCCGGTACTGCTGGCAGAGAACAGAGACAGTCCAGATGAGTGTGAGGTTGCACACTCAGTAATCCCACAGTCTGTATTCAGTAAAGGAGGGAGAACCTCCACCTCCAGTCACACACTCGTGCAGCTCCTGAGATAACCACTTATCTGGGTGGGGTGTGAGGCGAAGCCGTCGCAGTCCACACCAAACGCCAACTCCACAGACAGGGTATCCGTCCCAGGAAAACGGCTGCAAAAAGAGATCAGACTAATACTCGAATTTTAAGTCAGCAGAGAAAATTACCTGATTGGTAGTTGATTTCTCGGCGGGGAGGTGGAGTTGCAGTCCGGCCTTTATGGTGGTGGTGATGAGTAGTGGATGAGTGACAGCTGGTACGGATGATGAGTGACAGCTGTCACTCCTGGTCGCTCCGACGCCCTCTGGTGCTTGAAGCCTGCACTTCAAGCAGGGCGCCATCTTGTGGTGGTGGGCCAGCAGTACCTCCTCTTCAGTGGCCCACACAACACCATCTCCACTCCACTTATTATTCTGAATTCAAAGCACTTATTTCAGGTCTTTAGCTGCATAAAGACACCTGTCCAGAGACAAAATTGTAGACCTCCACAAGGCTGGAAAGGGCTACGGGTCAATTGCCAAGCAGCTTGGTGAAAAAAGATAAACTGTTGGAGCAATTATTAGAAAATGGAAGAAGCTAAACATGACTGTCAATCTCCCTCGGACTGGGGCTCCATGCAAGATCCTACCTTGTGGCGCATCAATGATCCTAAGAAAGGTGAGGAATCAACCCAGAACTGCACGGGAGGAGCTGGTCAATGACCTGAAGAGAGCTGGCACCACTGTTTCCAAGGTTACTGTGGGTAATATACTAAGACGTCATGGGTCTTAGTTAAGATACATAGCTCACATGCATGGCACGGAAGGTTCCCCTGCTTAAATCAGCACATGTCCAGGCCCATCTTAAGTTTGCCCATGACCATTTGGATGATCCAGAGGAGTCATGGGAGAAGGTTATGTAGTCAGATGAGACCAAAATACAACTTTTTGGTCTTAATTCCACTCGCCGTGTTTGGAGGAAGAAGAATGCTGAGTACCATCCCAAAAACACCATCCCTACTGTGAAGCATGGGGGTGGAAGCATCATGCGTTGGGGGTGTTTTTCTGCACATGGGACAGGACGACTGCACTGTATTAAGGAGAGGATGACCGGGGCCATGTATTGTGAGATTTTGGGGAACAACCTCCTTCCCTCAGTTAGAGCATTGAAGATAGGTCGTGGATGGGTCTTCCAACATGACAATGACCCCAAGCACACAGCCAGGATAACCAAGGAGTGGCTCCGTAAGAAGCATATCAAGGTTCTGGAGTGGCCTAGCCAGTCTCCAGACCTAAACCCAATAGAAAATCTTTGGAGGGACCTCAAACTCTGTGTTGCTCAGTGACAGCCCAGTAACCTGGCTGATCTAGAGAAGATCTGTGTGGAGGAATGGTCCAAAATCCCTGCTGCTTTGTATGCAAACCTGGTAAAAAAAAAAACTACAGGAAATGTTTGACCTCTGTAATTGCAAACAAAGGCTACTGTACCAAATATTAACATTGATTTTCACAGCTGTTCAAATACTTATTTGCAGCAGTAACATACAAATAAATTATTAAAAAAAAAAATCATACATTGTGATTTCCAGATTTTTTTTTAGATTGTCTCTCACAGTGGACGAGCCGAGGCTGAGGGTTAACTGGTCAATTTGATGCTGATGTCTCACTGGACCAAGAACAATCATTTCAGTCTTATCAGAGTTTAAAAGTAGGAAGTTTCTAGACATCCAACTTCTCACTGCTGCAAGGCAATCTTTTAAGGATTTTATGTGAACGAGATTACCAGCAGTTATCGGCATGTATAACTGAGTATCATCTGCATAGCAGTGAAAGGTAATTCCAAAACACCGCAATATGTGCCCAAGGGGTGCTATATAAAGGGAGAAAAGCAGGGGCCTAAGACAGATCCCTGTGGAACCCCAAATTTCATGTCACTAAGGTTAGAGGTAGTGTTACTGTACAAAACACAGTGAGAACGACTGGTCAAGTATGATGTCAGCCATGCAAGGGCACTACCATCATTACCAATTCTTTTGGATAATGGCACAGAAGCAGTAACCAGTAGGGAAAGAGCCGAGTTGCTTGTGAGGTCTTTTGTTAAGATACATAGCTCACAAAATCTCTCCAATGAGGAGTTAGCTAAAAGCGTTCAACCATTAAAGACAACAAAGAATTCCTGGGGATGAAGGTTGTGGGCGTGAGCTCACTAGATGTAGACTTTATGTTGATTGAATGAAAGAGAGTGCTAATAGGTGTTAAGAATACTTCACCTGGGAAAGATGGGATTTGTTATAAAATGATTGAGGAATTATCCGATGTGGTGAAAACTTCGATTCTGATTTTGTATAACAAAATTTGGGAGCAAGGAAAGCTGGCCTTTGGATGGAAACATTCTGTGATAGTTTCTGTAGGGAAACCAGGCAAAGATAAGACAGATGTCAAAAGTTACAGACCAATAGCTTTGATGTCTAACTTATGCAAATTGATGGAGAGGATGATTACTAAGAGGTTAGTGTACAAGCTAGAAAGCAGAAGGTTGATCACACCTTTCCAGGGTGGGTTCCATAAAGGAAGAACTGCTATGGATCCTGTGGTTAGCCTAGAGAACGAAGTACGTAAAGCACAGGTCAACAAAGAATCTGTTTTGGCAAACTTTATCGATATAGAAAAAGCTTAAGACATGTTATGGAAAGAAGGACTTTTACTTAAGTTAAATAAAATGGACATAGGTGGCAAAATGTTTAACTGGATCAAAGATTTTTTTTAATGAGTAGAACCATAGAGGTCAGGGTGGGGTCAGAGACATCCAATACATATGCAGTAGAGAATGGCACTCCATAAGGAAGTGTATGCAGTCCAGTTTTGTTCAATATTATTATTAATTATGTTTTTGATGGAGTGAATCAGAGGGTTAACAGTGTTATATGCTGATGATGGGGCACTGTGGGTTAAGGGACGTAATACTGATAACCTCAGAAAAGGATGCAAATAGCAATAAACCAGGTTGAACAATGGTCATTTGACTGGAGGTTCCGCTTTTTGGTGGAGAAAACTCAATTTGTTTGTTTTACTATGAAAAGGGTAAACCCCATAATAGACCTCAAGTTATATGAATGATCTCTTAAAAAGGTTAAGGAACTGTCATATTTGGTGTGTGGTTGGACAGCAAGCTCACTTTTGGAACTCATGTCTGAAAAATTTCAGACAAGTGTAAAAAGCAATAAATCTCTTGAGGTGTCTGTCAGGGTACAGCTGGGGGGGCGTCTGGTTCTTCATTAAAAAGAATTTACACTGTTGTAATCCAGTCGATTCTTGATTAAAGATGTATAGTTTATAAATCTGCAGCAAAAACTGTGTTAGCTGAACTGGACACAGTCTATGAAACCAGTCTTAGGCATTATTTAATTAATTTAGTTGAATTTAATTGATAAAGTTAAGGTAACTTTTTCCACATAACACTGTCAATTAAGTGCAAAAAATATTGTAGTTGAAATTAATTAAATCAAATGAAACATTATTACTTAATTCCCAATAGTGTTTAGCACTTAATTGACAAAATTATGTGGAAAAAGTTACCTTAACTTTATCAATTAAATTCAGTATTTTATTTCTTCGAGTGAGGGGGCAAGCCAAAGCTCTTCAACTGTGTTGTGGAGCCTTCAGAACATCGCCAGTTCCAGCCCTAGATGCCTTTAAGTCTTAGAAGGTTGAAACTCTCACTAGCTTACTGGGTATATTTACAAGGGCATGAGGCTACACATCCTACAAAGCAAGTGTTGGAGGATTTCTGGGAATATGGGCACACGGTGACTTCTAGTTTTGGATGGAACAGCAATGCAGAGGCAGATGATATGGGAATGTGTCCATACTGCAGAGAGGCAGAAACAGTAGAGCATGTACTCCTGACATGTTGCCAGTACTCTGCAGAGAGAGAGGAAGAGCGTAACAAAGAACTCTGTTTCATTGAGCAACTTACGTAGTTTACCTGGTTCACAGTTCACAGCCAAAGCAGTTATAGATTTTCTGAAGAAAACTCAACTTGCGAGGAGACTTTAGTTTGTTTTTTTTTTTATTTTTTATTTAGTCGTTCATTGACATCCCAAAGTGATCACACCTCAGTCCAGTAGATGGCAGTAATGCATTAAGATTGCAAGCTGTCATTAAACGTCACAGAAGAAGAATAAGAATCCAACGAAGAAGAAGATTCCTGTTGTCGGTTGAGGCTAAAGCTAGTCAGCTGCACACGCTGGAAACTCTTTTCTGAACAGATCAAACTTCATCCTTGAATATGTTTTTTGAAAGGCTCCAGAAGCACAAAGGTCGGCAGTAAACCGGAAGAAGAAGAAAAGGCGAAGTTATCGCGAAAAGGTGGAACAGCTGAGAAGGTTGTTGAAACAGCGGCTAACTGCTAATGCCGAGATATTTAAGTTGGTAGAAACAAACAGATCGCAGAGCAGCAAGAAGAAACGAGTGGATATAAGAAAGGAAGAAACTAGTGAACGTGCTGGATGCTGTTTTTCAAGCATGAAGTTCGCTGATCCACTAAACTTTATTTCAGACCAACTCCACCGCATCCAAATGATAGCTGTTAGTTTGTGTTGGAGTTCTTATAATAGAAAGAACACCAAATATCAGCAAAGATAAATAAGACAAACTGTGCTTTATGATGATAAATGAAGGACAGTTCAGCTTGGTGATGGACTGATAAAACTGTTTAATCGATACAATCGAATACAGTTATTCCTCCTTTTTTTACACACAAAAATGGAACTATGCGCACAAAATAAAATCTGAAGCTCATGAATCAACATCATGACTCCAAACTGCTGAACTCTCAGCGCACTGTTCCCCACGCTGCTTTGTAATAAAAATAACCATATTAGAAGAAAATAAAATTTAAGATCTATACAGATAAGTTGACTTTAAAAACCTCTTTAACACTGAGGGTGAATTATGGCTCCTGATAGCGTTGATAATATCACACATGCAAATGATTTATTGCACATTCTCATAGTGGAAGAGTTCTTGGACGTGAGCAGCTGCAGACATGTTATTATTGGACATTTGAGGAGCATAAAAAGGACTGATGAGACACAGGGAGGATACAGCTGTTATGGTAATGAGTGTCAAAGGGAGGGGTTATAGAGTCTAATGGATAATTTTGAAGCTACATCGCCCACCGCTAGGCTACATGACATCATCAGGTGTCTGCTGTTGATCGGTGTGTAGGGCAGTCACAGTTATTACAATTTTTCATATTCGCGAATATTTTTCATAATCGTCATTACCGTGAATTATTTATTTTATCAACAAAGTTGCATAAAGCGACTAAGAATCTGACGTCATCATGCAGCAGCAGCAGCCGCACGCTGCCTCACTCACTCTGTTTCCTCTCGTCTTGGTCGGATGGTTAGCGAGGCTCGGATAATAACATGGAGCGTGAGGAGGTTCTGGTTCCAAAGCCACGCACCGCTGTGGATGCATTTCGTTTTTGTAGGGCTGGCTCGACTATTCACGGCTATGTCGACAGTTGAAATCGTTAACTAATTTAGTAGTCGACGAGTCGTTTATTTTATTTAAGTCTTTGATTTTTCTCTCAGTTTATAGTTTTAGGCAGCGAGCCGTCCTGCCGTCATTTGGACGTTCAAATTTTGAATAAGACAGCCGATTAAAACAGCAGCCGTCTTGTTCAAAACCTTTTAAAATGCGCAGTTTACTGAAGGAGCTGTGTGTGTGTGTGCGCGTGCGTGCGCATTCAACTTGCTGCAGACTGAGGGAGTGAGATTCCTGAACTGAGGCACGAGACGTTACGTTCTGCTGTGAAGCATCACGTGAGACAGCGAGCGCGGAGCAGAGAGAGAAGCTTTTAACCCGAGTGAACATATATATATATATAAACAAAACCAAACCATGCAGCTGCCTTTACTCTCTGTACTTTCTCTACCGGTGCAGTTCTGACGGCACCGTCCTGTGCACACCATGTGCGTGTCGTATACTGAATTTATGAGATCATGAGATGAAATAAATGGTCAAATATCCTTAAAAAAATCCTTTAAAAATGAGAATGTATAAATGAACTGAGCAAAAATTACAGAAAAGCTGTGCAGTGATGTTCAGAGGCACAGATCACAAAAAGCTGAACTTTAGCAGCTGTTATTTTCCAAAGGTATGTATTTGTTCAGTCTTGATCTTAATGTAGTGTTCAAGCACAAAATGTGACTGATGAGGAAAAAAGAATGACTTCATCACACTAAAATGAACTGGAGTCACAATAAAAATACAAGATGCTGATTTCTGTTATTTTTCAAAGTTATTAAGCTGTAGCTATATGTTTTAATTATTTCAAAGTGAGTTGCCTCTTATTGTATTCAGATTTATTTATACAAAAAAATATGGGGAGTCAAATAAGCCTGCATTGTTCTGTTAAGTTTATATCAATTTTCCTGCACGTCTGTGTATTTTTTCCTTCTTTATAAGAGTTTGGCGTTTACATTTCCTCACAAAGTTTTAAAACACAATAAAATGTTCACACTTTTCTTTATAGCAGTGCTGTAATTTCAGAAATGCAACAGAAACAACCACAAATCAGAAAAAGTTGGGACTGTATGTAAAATGAAGATAAAAATAAAAATGTTGCACTATTCCCGGTTTCTCCACTCAGAGAAGCCAAACGTTCTTCCAGAGTTGTGTAATCATACCGCGATAGTAGAATATAAAGAAGGGAAAAAAGAAAAAAAATAGACAATATAATCGTCAATCGCAATTATTTGCCTGACAATTAATCGTCTCCAGAAATTCCTAATCATGACAGCCCTATCGGTGTGAACAGTAGATGTGATTGGCTGCTGCATTTTATTGTTGTAGGTTTTTTCTGAGCGTTTTGGCTATTTTTTCCTGATTGTGAATGTTTTTATTACTGAATGTGCTGTTCATTGTACAGACGGTTGCCCATTTCTGGATCACCTTTTTTATAGTCTCGCTATACGGAGCATTAATGCAACTGAATGTCTTTTATTGGGTATTGTTGTATTGGGTATTTGGATGTTATCTAGCTGAAGAAGTCTGGATGGAGTAGCCCTTCTACTTAAAGTGTGAAGCCACAATATGTGTGGTGCAAATATTTGCCGGAAATGGATCACTTTGCCCGGTTCTGGATCACGACACTGTGTGTCACTTTGGGGCATTCCTGGCATCTGGCTGGAGCCTTTCTAATGCAGAATGATACACACTGTGCCTGAGAATGTGTTTTGAACACAAAATTATATAAATTATACTTATTAAATGAGAATTTACTTAGTTTCGAAAGGCACTGTTATACGTTTTTACAAGCAAAAAATGAAGTGTGGAGGTGAGATTTCTCCCGAATTACAAAGTAAAAGCCCCCACATTCATGCCCATTCGTGATGTTGAGATGACCCCCAAAGTACACACGGCTCACAAGTACTAACACGAGGCTGCTGCTTCATTGATCCACAACCGGCAAATTTTCGCCTCGGAGGTAAATGCATGCAGCAGTTAAACAGCAAGACATAACACACTGGCATTTTCTACCCAAGTAAGTAAGTATTTTCCCACTCTAGAACCAAATGGCTAACTCACCTTTGGTACGTCTTAGAGCTCATTACTTTCAAACTTGCAGGAATGAGTGAGTGAGAAAAAGCTCACACACCACAGACACCAGATATTTTGATTCCTCTGCTGATCACAAAGATGGCTGGATCCGGTTGAGCTTGTGGTCGTTTGTAGACAAAACATCAGTCTTTCCATTGGTACCAAGTATTAGCTTATTCATGCTGATTACGAGAACTGGCGGCGCAAATAGTACAGCAGTGATCCGGAACCGGCAATGATCCGGAACTGGGCAAGTGACTGTACTGTATGTACATCTATCTCTGCCAGATCTATGGGACTGTTAAGCTCTGACATGATGAATCACGTCATAAATCTGTTTCTGTGTCCAAACATAACATTTATGATTATGCAAATTGGTGAGATTCATTTCATAAATGGTCGGAACAGCCGCTACAGCATCAGTAATCAAAACAAACAGGCTAGGGTAGGGGGCCGACCTGATCAGTTGTAGCCACTTCTGTTTCTGTTTATCATCGGCTGGGAATCTATAAAACGGCAACTCCGGTAATGTTTCCGACCAGTTCGCCCTATTGAGATATCTCATAATCCCTTTCACGCAAGAGAGAGTCACTGCAGTCAAAACAGCATAGAGAATCCAGATGATGACAATTGCAAATGAACATTATCCTACCAAAATGTAATTTTTTATGCTTTTCATCACGTTAATAAGAGACTGCATGCATGAGACCCTGAAAACTTGCTAAAACAAATATACCAAATAATCTGTGTCTGCTACATTTAATCTGTGTGTAATTTAATAAACGCAAACCAATTTTCAGACATTTTATATATTACTCTGGAACAAATTGGACAAACAGTGTTGTAAGCGACAATAAGCAGGACGTTAAAGAGCAAACTTCACTTTCCCCCAGAACGGCATGAACAGGAAGCGATCGCAGCTCACAGTGATTCCCATTGAATCCCATTGAATCGCTCCCGTTTTTAAGTTATACATCTATCATCTATCGACCATAACAGGTCGGTTTAACATAAAAAAGGTAAATAATACTCACAGACATATGTTCTTTAGGGTTTTAGCGGGAGAAAATTAAGCGAAAGAAAGAAAGAATAAACAAAGCAATCGAAGCACTGTTTCAATCTGAGAACCACTGCTTCGATTGGTTCAAGGTTCAAAGCAAAGCCGCGCTGCAGAAAAGTTGATTACAGACCCGCTGCAGGGTCTGTAATCAATGTAGAGAAATGATCATTTTCCTGACAAACACCCCCCAAAATAACGGCGACTCTGAAGGACCAATAACAGAATTGTTATGCAGAAAGCTTATTGATGTCGGTGGATCGAATCATTTCTTAACGATACCTGAAAGGAACCGGTTCTCGATACCCATCCCTATTCGTGAATGAATCAATTCCCGTTTGTCTGTCTGTTATTGTGTCCGCCCGCGCAGTCTTTTAATAAGTTTCCTGCAACTGCAGTAGCCTAGCTCTAACGATGCGTCCTGCCACGTTGCTAAAACCTGCCTAGTGCCTAAAGAGCAGAAGAAGCCTAATGCTTTTAAGAAGGGTTTCCATTCATGAAAGGGATTTTGCTTAGTTTTTAAAGCTTGACGGAGACCCTGCACTTACATTCCTGACTGTGAAGAATGAACAAATATCTCGTTTCTTGAGAGGGGGGCCGTCATCCATTACCAAATATCACCGAAGTCTAGCTCAAGAGAGCGAGATGGGGCGGGGGATGGGGGTCGATGGGCGGTCGTGGCCACTGTGGGAAGTGTGCTGCTTGGAGTGACAAGTGGGATAGCCAACCAAGTTAGCGAGAAACGGGTAGCTAATCAGTAGTGTTGCCACAGTTACTTTGAAAAAGTAATCCAATTACTGATTACTGATTCCTCCTTGAAAAAGTAACTTAGTTACTTTACTGATTACTCAATTGGAAAAGTAACTAAGTTAGATTACTAGTTACTTTTTTAGTTACTTTCCCCAGCTGCCGACAACAACCCTCTGCCACCTCAACATGACAATGATACTTGTTTTGCCAAAACTCACTTTATAGTCTCTAAACATTTTACTTGTCGAAATTATTATTTTAAGTAGTATTAGTAGTTGTAGTAAAAAAAAGGCTTCAAAACTGGACCTTTAATCTAGGGGTGTTGGGGGGGGCACATCCCTGCCCCACGCCCCCATTCCATCTGGATTCGCCCCTGCTTTGGCGTTTGAGCACAAAGAATGGATAACATTTATTTATTCAGAAAACATGACCAGATTTACAGGTAAGAAAGTTTTATTGCGTTTTCACATCATGTCCTCAGAGAGAGAGTTTAGGTGCATTTGACTGGAAAATAGTGTTAGTTGTTGATGCGTCGCGGAGGATCAGCTGTATTTAGCAGCAGATACGGAGCGGCTCGGAGGAAAAAAAAGCATATGTCTTTGTAAAGCTCTGCAGGTGTGCTGTTGTCACTGTGCTTTAAGAGGTGAGGACGAGTCGTAGCTGTTGCAGAAAAACGCGGATGAAAAGCTCACAGCTCGCTTAAAGTGTGTAGTTCAGTCGAACCCCGACCCCCTGCCCACAGACCAAGTTTAATGCTGCTATCGACCCACAATGCAAAAATAATAGTAATGCACAGTGACTTGGAGAAATAACTTTAATCTGATTACTGATTTGGAAAAATTAACGCGTTAGATTACTCGTTACTAAAAA
Organism: Thalassophryne amazonica; assembly: GCF_902500255.1. Taxonomy (NCBI): domain Eukaryota; kingdom Metazoa; phylum Chordata; class Actinopteri; order Batrachoidiformes; family Batrachoididae; genus Thalassophryne; species Thalassophryne amazonica. Next base: position 70,367,836 of record NC_047116.1, read on the forward strand.
AAAAGTGGTCAGATTAGACCGGCATCACTGCTATCAGACAAGGATATCTATGTTAAAGAGGGGGGCTTCGAGCAGTGGCATACATTTAACCCTTTATGTGCCATAATAATAATAATAATAATGGATGACAGCGGTTTTATTGGTCGTGATTACACAGTAGGGGCTGAATATTGGTAGGGACGTGACCCTAGCGTCCCTACCCAAAATTACGCTTTAGCTACAACATGACAAACTATTTTAATCAACCATAGATTTTTCAATCTGATATGGTTTCTATAGACTTCAGTTGAATTATGTATCACAGTAAAGATCAAAATTGACCAGTAAGGGGTAAAAAATAAAAATAAAATACTGATACACTTTCTGCTATATGTCTCAACCTGAACCAAGCCTTTGAGTTATTTTTTTTTTCACAAACCATGAAAGTTAAAATCACTCAACAAGGCTGACCATGAATGAAAACTAATCACAAAGTTCTCCTTAAAAATTAATGTTATAAATTTGTTTTCAATTTAGCAAATGTCCTATTGAAAATGAAATTGTCCTAATTGTCCCATTACTTTGCCACAAAATGGGGACAATGTCTCATTGTCTTCTTTTCTGTTCCTGATCACTGACTGTGTAAGTTCACAACACTTAGTTTTATTTTAACACCATCTTAGTTTGATTTAAACACACATCTTATGGACATTAATGTCTTCTCTCTGGACTGTGAAAGATCGCCTCAAAGAGGAGAGGGGAATATGTCCTGTAACTGTGGTGAGGGAGGCTATGCAGAACAATTGGGATGGGTATCTGCAATTGTTTACTGATGGGTCTGTTGACCCCACTAGCCAGAGAGGGGGATTTGGGATTTTTATTCCTGCTCTGTCTCCGAGTCTGGGCAGACGACTTCCTGATGGAGTAGGAGTATTTACAGCTGAAATTTTGGCTATGGTGTGGGCTCTTGAATGGGTGGAAGAAGTGATACCAGAGAGGGTTGTCATCTGCTCTGACTCAGCTGCTGTGTTGCAGTCCTTGGTGTCGGCCTCTTCCCGGTGTAGGCCTGATCTGGTGGTTGAGGTGCTGACTGCTTTGCTCAGAGTGGAGAAGGGAGGTCAGATGTGTGCTTCATGTGGGTCCCGGCCCATGTGGGGGTTAGGGGTAATGAAATTGTGGATCAGGTTGCAAAGAACGCTTTAAGACATGACACTGTAGATCTTGAGGTGGCTCATAGCAGCTCTGAACATAAAGCCATGATTACAAAAGTAGTGTGGGCTCAATGGCAGAAGCATTGGGACTAAATAAGGGTAGGCATTTTTATAGTGTGCAGAAGTCTGTTTTTGGTGACTGCCCAACCCGGGGGAATAACAGAAGGGAGCAAGTACTGTTAACAAGACTGAGGTTGGGACACTGTGGACTGGCATCTGAACTATGTCTAATTGGTAAACACCACAATGGAATGTGTGAAACCTGCACAAAGAAAGAAAGAGACTATCCCTCATGTTCTGATGGAGTGTAAAATATTTTCTGAGCAGAGGAGAGTTCTTTTTTCACATCTTTTTGATCTTGGTTTTAAGTTTGTTTCTATTAAAGTGCTGTTTGATCCGTCTGCACGTCAGCAAGAGGTCTACAATGCCCTGATGGATTTTGTGTTCAGCTCTGGCTTGCAGCATAGTCTGTGAGTAGAGTGTAGTAGTCATGATCTGTCAGTGAAAGGCAGCAATGCACTGACTGGCGCGCAGCTTGCCAGAAATCCATAAGAAGAAGAAGAATGTCTTCTCTCTCTCTCTCTCTCTTTCTCTCTCTCTCTCTCTCTCTCTCTCTCTCTCTCTCTCTCTCTCTCTAATCAGCTAGCTGCAGCAGGTACTTAAGGAAAATGTGCATGTCAGGTGATCTCTAGGATCAGGGTTGGTGTCTCCTGCTTTAGGACGTCTGTCCCAGCACAGGGACATTTCGGTGTTGTCTCACACTTGTGCTTGGTCAGCCTGGACAGCAGAGGAGCAGCAGAAGATTAAATCGGACTGTTTTTAGTTTTTCCTCCACTTGGTTGTTGACTCTCTCGTTCCTTTGTGTGCTTTAAAGTCTTTTTACAAGCATGTCTGAAGTCCAGTAGCTGAGGGACATGTTGAAACTACAGCTAAAACCCCGTTTACACATAGACGGTAAGAGCTCCCGGAAGCGTCCCGGAAGAGTTTTTGGCCTTCTTAAGGATCACACGCCGTTGTTAACGCCGGCACTAGGGGGCGTGGCTTAGTTCCGGGTTTACCGGGAATCGTCGAAAAATTATTCAACATGTCGAATAATTCCAGGAGCGCTCCCGGAGAATTCGCGTGACGACGGAGACAACGCGAACAAAGGCGTTTGATACCTTTTAATCGCCGTTTCATCTTGCCCCTTCCTGTAGTGCCGCAGTTTACACCGCCGTAATTGGCGGCCGGCGTTGTATCCCTAATCAACGGCATGTAAAACGGCGATAGAGCCCACATCGGCGTCCTCAAGGGCGATTTAACCGGCGACAGAGACAAAACGGTGGCGCTAGCAGACAGTACGCCGTTCTAAATGCCACCTCCCGGTTAACAGCGTTCCAAACGGCCAACAGGCGGCGGTCAATATAAAAATGCTAGCGCGCTGCATGCAGGCCTCTCACTCACAGCCAGCTCCAGATATTTTTGCAGAGAAGCTCCAGTATGCCTCCTAAAAGAAAATTGGCAGCGGCAAGGACTTACCAAGAGGTCTGGTTCAGAAGCAGAGGGTAGCCCTGTGGTGGAGGGGGAAAGGAAGGAGAAGAAAAGGCTGAGGATGATCTCCCTCCCCCTGAAGTGACAGAGGCTTCAGCCTATTATACTCTGGGGGCGGTGCCTATATGCAAAAGTTCCTGGAGTAACGCAGGATTTGCCTGGATAAATCCAGCGGTACACAGGGCATTATCGGTGGCAGCAGAACACTGCCGTTCTCACACGCGTCTTAACCTGCGATTGTAAAGGCTAGAACTGGGTATTAACCCCCGTTGCCTGACGTGTGCCGGATGCTACGGCATCAAAACGCCGCTTTATTTGGTGGATTTAGCGCCGTTTTATCCGCATATTTGCGGATAGTACGGCGGCCAAAACGCCGGCGAAATGCTCCGCCCCTTTCCACCGCGAAAACAGCCGGAACTACCGCCAACTTCGGTCTACGTACTGCCCGCCGACAAAACCGTCTGTGTGTAAACTAGGCTTAACACCTGTTGATGAAGGGTCGATCACAGACCAGGAAGAAGAAATGTGTAATTTAAAAGAAGAGAACAAAAGCGGTAAAGGGCTGGATTCTGTTTTTAATCCTCCAAATCTCTTCTACAGAACAGGTTTATTCACTCAGCTTTGTTTGTGTTACTGATACTTTATAACATGTAACAGTCAAATATGTCCTCATCGGACATTTCTCCAGTGATTCTGTGAATTAGGAGGAGCTGGATTTTGATGAAAGATATATAAAGCATAAAATTTCCCCATATTCTGTTAAATCTCTGGATAATTTCTTCCTGAAGGAAAGTGATGTCACCACCATCATCCATTTATAACGTTGTAACAGTCAAATATTTTCCTCATTGGGTATTCCTCTACTTCCTTGGTAACTTGGTTGCATTAACGGCCGGCTTTGCTACCAGGTGTGACATGTTGACCTGAATAGTGTAAATGTGGAAGTGTGCAGAAATGTGGGTTTGCAAAAGAGAAAGAAAAGCTGTGATGGAAGTCTGGTCCCAGAAACAGTCTTTGTTAACAGAACTATCTTTGGTTCTGTGGTAGCAGTCAGTTTAGTCTGTTAGCATGAGTGGTGCTAACAGACTAAACTAGCAACCTTCTTCATGCTAGCACCCATCTTCAGGTCAGGCCGGGAAGCATCACTGGTTTAGAACTGATGCACCCAACTATAGTTGCACGCACACCATCAAGGTGGGCCATAGCACAGGTAAACTAACACTAAACTGTACTTTCACCAAATGCTTAGACACGATTCTTTTCATAAATTTTAGCATAAATCAGTACAATATCTGTAATCTGGAAATATCACATTTTGTTTTATAGCTATGACAGTACGTGCGCTCTGATTGGCTGCTTTCCGGTCTGACATTTTCTCATATCCGACCGTTACCATGACAGTTGGTCTGAATCGTGTATCAGATTTATGACTTTGTTTACAATTTTCATTGTGTGAAATAAAACAAAAAGCGGTCAAAGAAATTATGAGTGATGAAGAGGAACATTCTCTGAGCGAATTTTATCACACCGATGAGTTTGAATTGGGTGAATTAACAGCAAACCATTTCAAACTGGACATGCAAAATGAAGACCAACAAGATGAAAACACAGCTCCAAACAGCCATATAATAAAGAAATGATTAACCTTGCTTGCTTGGTCTGGACGGGATTATTAGACCTGCAGACCAAAGGGATTCTTAAAAAGAATATTGCGGGTAAATAAATAATTAGTAATCAGTAAAATATTAACTACATTCCCTGAAATGTGAACATATTTAAAACTAAATTTTTCCTGGCAACCTAATTTTCAGCCTCTTGTTGGGCTGCACATTGTGAGATGCAGTCCACCACGTTAGCTCATAATCTGAATGGCAAAACCTTAATAAAACTCAAACGTCTGAGGAAGCAGCAACAGCAGTTCACGACCTACAGGTCCTGGAAGGAACCTTCAGAACCTGGAACAGTGTCTAGTCTGTGAACAGCTCAAGGGAGTGAGACAAAGAGATGGTGAGCACAGTAACAGTACCTCAAAGGAGGAGAGAGTTCCAGAGACCCAGAGCTCAGTGCAGACAGAAATATGTTGCATTCTCATAAATTAATGCATGAAACAAGGGGGCAGCAAGAGCTGAGACTGTGGATCTAAAAAGCTTCTGGAGTCCAATGAAATCTCCATCACAATTTTACCATACCGTACCAACTTTATTTATAAAGCACTTTTATATTATTATATAGTTTTATATTATTATATAGTTATTTATAAATAACTTTTGAATGATATGAGATAGAAACTTACTTTTTTTGCTGAAAAGTTAACTGCGGACTTTTGAGCCAGCCATCAGCCATCTTTGTACTCCTCATAGAAGCTGTGTGATGACGTGCGCAATATGAGTGTCCAGTCGGAATTGGTTCGCCGTCACATGGTGTTCCAAAAATCCAATCGTAGAGTAGATTTACCTCACGTGAAAAGCCAAAGATCGTTTTTAGGAGTGATGTGTTACTAGTTGGCCCGTTTGAATAGCCCCCTGGGTGCTCCAATGAGTACATACTATTAGTACATACTCAGTGTGCCCTGCGCCATTACACACAGCGATCAGTGAAAGCAGGAGCAGATGGAGAGCCTCTGATGACAATCTCACATGCTCAAACAAAGAGTGTGTAACTATCAGGATTGCTCCACTAGTTTGCATGTAAATGTTACTGATAACTCTGTTGCTTTCTCTGCGTAAAGCACTGTTTACCATATCAATGGACAACAAAACGCATAGACCATTTTGTATATATTGTTCAAAATGTGCATTTGTGTTTATTGTTTGAAACTTTTTGTTGTACAGACTTTCACACAAGGGGTTAAAGTTAGACGGTTAAAACAGCCAGCGCTGACATAAGGTGCTATACATTACAAACATAATACAAATTAAAACACAATATGATTAAAAAAGAACCACTAAAATGCAAATAAAAATTATGAAATTAAGCCTCATTTGTGTCGAAAGCCAAAGAAAAAAGATACGTTTTTAAACGAACCTTAAAAATAACCAATGAGGGTGCCTCCCTAACACCCAGAGGCAAGCTGTTCCACAGTTTGGGAGCAATAACAGGAAAAGCCCTGTGCCCCTTGAGCTTTCTTTCGAACTTGGCACTTGCCGGAGCAGCTGGTCAGCCGACTTAGAGACTGACTTGCTGGATGTCTAGAAACTTTATACTTTTAAACTCTGCATACCACTAAGCACACCAGTGAAACATCATGTTGGTATGAAATGTGTAAACAGACGTAAATAAAGCGAAAGAGCACATTTGCAGTTCATGCCACAAGGAAGTTGATGTCATGTGACCACATATCACGGGGTCTGTGATGACACCTCCACACCATCTATTTTGTGGCAATCTAGAAAATAAACATTACAATCGTCAGTTGTGGAAGACAAAGACATGAATTAAAATTTGTGAAATTTGAAACAAATCCTGATGTACAATTCCGCTTTCAGTTCCATCAGTGCAATAACTTACTATCACCAGGTCAAACTCACCACTCTGCTTCTTTATTCCAATGAGTGTTGTTTTAACATTTATTGTTAATTTGTTTGTTTCTTTGCAGACATGCAGCCGTTGTTGGTGATTAAAGAAGAAATTCTCCCTGAACACCAGAAATGGAGTGCTGACCAGGAGGACATTAAAGAAGAAGAGAGGCTGTGGATAAGTCAGCAGGGAGAGCAGCTTCAGCAGCTGGAGGAGGCAGATCTCACCAGGTTTAGTTTGACTACCGTCCCTGTGAAGAGTGAAAATGATGATGAAAAACCAGTCAGTACAGCTTCATCAAAGCCAAAATGATGAGAGCACAGAGGCTGAGCCTGTAACCAGCAGCTCATCTGTACACAGAACACTGACAGCAGAAGCTGATGGAGAGGACGATGGAGGACCACAACCAGCCAGCAACTCAAGTCCAAACAGTCAGTTACAACCAGATACCTGTGGCAGGAGTTCAGACAGTTCTGGAACTGAGACTGATGACAGTTCTGACTGGAAACAAACCAGAGAACTTCAGTCAAATTTTAACTGTCGAAAAAAACAAGAATTGTTCGTTCAGGCAACACTGATGAGAAACAGCTTAAAGGCTCTAAATGTATAAAAGCATCTGGTCACATGAACAACTCAGAGCAGCAAAAGGGGAGGCAATCAAGGATAAACCATTTAACTGTTCTAATTGGGATAAAATACATACACAGAAAGTCACTCTGAAAACTCATACAGGAGAAAAACAATTTGCTTGCTCAGAATGTGGTCAATGATTTGGACTAAAGGCCCACCTGAACACACACGATAATTCATACAGGAGAAAAACCATTTGGCTGTTCTGAGTATGGCAAAAGATTTGGACAAAAAAAGCGTTTTGAAAACACACATGCCTCGAGTGTCCTCGGTCCCACTGTGAAGGGGTTTTGCCAGGAGAGATCTTGGTATGAGGATGTTTCAAAAGAAACAAACCCCAGCTAAAACCTCCACAAAGCGCCTAGGCACCAGGGCGTATGAAGAAAGCAATGGTGCAACTTCTCCCAGTGCTGCGGGGAGACATCTAGTCAGTGGGCTGACTATCACATCAGAGGGCTAAAAGAATCCAGTGAAACTACATCATTGTAAATTGATCCCTTGGGGAGAAGAAAAAGATCTTTCACTGCTTCGCTTACTCAAACATGAGAAGTGGGGCAGGAGATCAAAGGCAGTATTTGAGGAGAGGATAGGTCACCATCTTGAAGAGGAGCCCCTGAGATACAAAGTCAGTAATGTTAAGGGTGCAGCTTTAGACCCCGTGCCTGGGGCCCACTGCACCTATTAGAAGGAAATTCAAGGCAAATGAAAACGACAAAAAAATTCAAGCAAATGAGAAAAAAAAGACAAAAAACATTTGGCTGTTCTGAGTGTGGTCGAAGATTTGGACAAAAGGGCAACCTGACACACACATGAGAATTATATCTCCACTGGAAGGTATGCAAGGAACTGGAGATGGAAGTCAAAGAACATGTCTGGGAGCATGAACCAGCACCAGTCTCATCCAACGGAAAAGTAACTGTCTTCTACGACAAAGAGATCCCACCAGGAAGACACATCGAAGCAGGTGCAATCAAACCTGATATTGTCATCTGGAACAAGCAAGAGAAAAAAGCCAAAATCATCGATGTGACAGTCCCCAATGACTACGGCCTCGAGCGGAAAGGGGAAAGATCTCGAAATACCAAGACCTGAAAAATGAGCTACGAACAACATGGTCATTGAAAGACATCAATATCATCCCAGTTGTGGTGGGAGCAACAGGCCTAATGAAGAAGAACCTGAAGAAATATCTTGAGGCAATCCCCAGTCACCCAAGTGCACATGAGGTGCAGTTGTCTGCAATTAAGGGAACGATCACCATCTTGAAGAGATCCCTTGGATACAATGCCAGTTCTGGTTAGGATAACTATAGAGCCTAGGATGCAACTTTAGACCCCAGGTTTGGGGCCCATTGCATTCTATTAAAAAAAACCCATCAAAGATAAATGAAAAACAAAACACAAAAAGCATTTGGCTGCTCTGAGTGTGGTCGAAGATTTGGCCAAAAGTGCAACCTGAACACACACACATGAGAATTCACTCACTCACTCACTCATCTTCAACGTCTTACTCCAATTAAGGGTCACAGGGGGCTGGAGCTTATTCCAGTAGTCATAGAGCGTGAGGCAGGGTACACCTTGGACAGGACGCCAGTCTGTCACAGGGACCATGAGAATTCATTCAGGAAAAAAAATAGACAAAAGTTTTACAAATTGGAATTAACACGAAAAAACAAGATCGCAGCCATCAACCCATTTGCAACACCAGTGGTGACCTATGGGTTTGGCATAGTAGACTGGCCACAGGGTGTGCTTAAGTTAAGTTAGATACTAAAACCAGGAAGATACTCACCCTCCACAAAGTTACACACAGAAATCAATGCATGGACCAAATATATTTCCCTCATAGAGAAGGTGGTCTACGTCTCACTGAAATCAACCAGGCCTACAGAGCATGTATAATAACTATTGGACAGTACTTAAAGAGTTCTGAAGCAGAAGTCATGAAAAAGCTTGCACAACATCACAATGAGACCTTTTCCCAACAACCTCCATTATAACATTGGCAGAAATCCTTGGCGGAGCCCTCGTAGAATACAGAGCATGCACCTGAAACCTGCAACAAAACTATCAAGATAGACCAGAGGAAAATAGAGCAAAAGAGAACAAAAATTTTGAGTGGACAGATGGAAACAGCACAAAAGGGCTGGACAATTCCAAGAACAACTGGAAAAGGATAAAGAATGATCAGTACAGTGGCTTAAAAATGGAGAACTTGTTTTGATGGAGAATTATAGTTGCAGCATAAAGTCAGGGACTTCTAACAAATGGCTTCAAAGAAATGGCAGAATTCACAAAATATAAATGCTAATTCTGATCATACATCTGTTTGAGAGTGGTAAACCATCTAACGTCAGCATTAGTGATGGGATGATGATACCTCAAGGGTGTATTGACACACTACACAAACTGTGTCTGCACTGCATTGACACTGTGTTGGTCGCTCAATAGTGACCCCTGCAGTAGTTATAAAATCATTGCAGGTAAATAAAATGAAAATAAGATGGAAAAGCGAACGTGCTGCAAACGCAACATCAGCCTGTGAAATAGTTCATCGTCAGTCCTCTATTTAAAATATGATCTCATCATTGCATAATTTCATGTGCTCAATTTGTGTGTCGAGTTAAGATGTTCATCAGCCAATATGGGGTTTCACTCTTGTGTGCTCGGCACAGTGCTGACGCACCAGTGTTGTTCATCCCATCACTAATCAGCATGTCAGACTCTCATAGCAGATAGACATTACACATCAATTCAGTTAAATTTATTTCCTTCGCCAAATCATAATGAAGTTGCCTCAAGGCACTGCACACAAGTAACGTCTAACTAAGTTTGGGTAGGATTACTTTGAAAAAATACATGTGGATTACATGTATGTATGTATGTATGTATGTACATACATTTGGATTACTTGTAATCTGATTACTTTTGGATTACATGTCAAAGTAATCCTACCCAACATTGCGTCTAACCTTACCAACCCCTAGAGTAAGCAGACAGGTGACAGTGTAAGGAAAAACTCCCTGTGGTGATTTCAGAAAGAAACCTCAAGCAGACCAGACTCAAAGGGGTGACCCTCTGCTTGGGCCATGCTGCCAACACAATTGACAGTATGAATATACAGGAAATTTTGGGAGTTCATGGTAGTGCACATGACGGGAGGCCTGCAGAAGAAGACCCCCATTCCCACCTCTGGATGGAGCCACATCTCAAACAGAGAGAAAAAACATAATCAGGCAGCAGAAAGACAACAAATACACTATAATTTGTTAGCATTAAGCAACAAGAAAACCAGAAGAAATACTAAGGTGATCCCCGGCCACGAGCCCTCAGCTTCACGAAAAGACTCAGATTGTCTGAAAATTATACCAAATTATTTGCCTGATCATAAAGATTCCAAAAAAAGGTATAGTTTGGTCTTTCTGTGACTGAATTATATGGAGTTATGGGATTAAAAACAGCAAGAATGGTGACAAAGGTCAATTTCAGTTTGTACAGTGGTCAAAAGTTAAAGTTGCGCCAATTTTGGTAAAAAGTGATTCAAATTATTGGTTGGCTAATAGGATTAATAAATGGAATAGTTTTGACAGTGACTACATTTACATGCCGTTAATATTTGGGTTAAGGTCAATATTCCGGTTTCTGAATCATTAGGAATAACCCGTTTACATGCTTAAGCAGACAGAGTTACTCCTGTATACATGGTCATTGGTATCATTTGGAATATCCCCATCTACGAGGTCTGTGAGAAAAGTATCAGACCTTTTTATTTTCTGCAAAAAATATATGGATTTGATTCATATGTTTTTACGTCAGCCAAGCTTGAACCTTCGTGCGCATGCGTGAGTTTTTCCACGCCTTTCGGTTGCGTCATTCGCCTGTGGGCAGGCTTTGAGTGAGCACTGGTCCACCCCTCTCATCGTCGTTTCATTGTGAGGAAATGGCGGCATGATTTGGGCTTTTTTTCCATCAGAATTTTTTCAGAAACTGTTAGAGACAGGCAGCTGGAAACCATTCGAAAAATTTATCTGGCGTTCGGTGAAAATTTTATGGGCTTCACAGAGAATAAGGAGTGTTACTACAGCTTTAAGGACGGCCCACAATGGCGCACGGCTCACCGCGCTCCGAGCCGCCATCGAGAGGCAGAAACCACCACATAATTTCTAAACGGATGGTTGTGTGGAGCCGGGACCGTCGTGTGCAATTTCTCTGGTTATCACAAGAGCTGGACATCAGCCATTTTCTGGCAGATTTCACTTTAACAAGCGATTTTGTCATGGAAAGCCGCACAGAGGCTTCGCGCGTCACGACTGATTCGCTGATGCAGCGAGACAAAGGAACACCTCTGTTTCGGAGTGATAAAGGACAAATGCTAGAGGACATCTGTGACAAGTATCTTTGGAAAGGTTGCAGATGAGATGTTTGATTCATTGAAGTGTGCTTCTGAATTTATTTCAGATCAGTGTGAATAATCCACTTTGTTCACAGCCATGGCAGATGTACTGTGGGTAATAATCTCATTAACTTTACTCCGTGGTACTTTAATGTCTTAAACAGCTGAACCAACAGATGTCAGTCACAGCTGTTTGGGGGGGACACAAAAACCTGGCGTAAGCCCATCTCCACATCTGCAGATGTATCAAAAGTGATTTGAGCGTGGAAATGTGTGGTGTGTCATGCAAAAATTCTGGCTGTGTGAAAACATGAAGTCATCAGTGTCAGGGCATAAGTTTGATCTGCTTCTATATCTGGGTTTTGATTTATTTTTTATCTATTTGGTTGTTTTCCCGTTTGACTATTTTCTTGTTTTCTTTTCCCTGTGTTTATTTTTCTGTCTCTCTGGGATGTGGGCATGTCTTTCTCTCTCTCCCTGACCACGCCCTCTTTCTGGTGCCTTCTGCGCACACCTGCAGTCACTTTGCTGCTCATTACCTGGAGGTATATATACTGCTCATCTTGCTCTGCTTCTTCGCTAGATTGATGCGCCCTGTGCCTTCATTCCAGGTCTTGGTTCTCGTGTCTATAGTCCTGTCTGCTTCAGCGTGTTCTCAACCTCCAGCCTGTTTACTCCGACCTTGTTTAAGCCTGATGTCTATTGTCCATTTGCTGTGTTTTTTGGACTGCCTCCCTGTGTACCGACCTGTGCTCCCCACCTCACTAAAGTCTTGCTACAACCAGAGCTGCCTATTTGAGTCTTGCATTTGTCTCCAGACAGAACCACCTGTCAATCAGAGTAATGTGCACATCAGAGACACACTGTTGAACAATTAACACACCCACTTGTTTGCAATTACACTCAACAAAAATATAAACGCAACACTTTTGGTTTTGCTCCCATTTTGTATGAGATGAACTCAAAAATCTAAAACTTTTTCCACATACATAATATCACTATTTCCCTCAAATATTGTTCACAAACCAGTCTAAATCTGTGATAGTGAGAACTTCTCCTTTGCTGAGATAATCCATCCCACCTCACAGGTGCGCCATATCAAGATGCTGATTAGACACCATGATTAGTGCACAGGTGTGCCTTAGACTGCCCACAATAAAAGGCCACTCTGAAAGGTGCAGTTTTATCACACAGCACAATGCCACAGATGTCGCAAGATTTGAGGGAGCGTGCAATTGGCATGCTGACAGCAGGAATGTCAACCAGAGCTGTTGCTCGTGTATTGAATGTTCATTTCTCTACCATAAGCCGTCTCCAAAGGTGTTTCAGAAAATTTGGCAGTACATCCAACCAGCCTCACAACCGCACACCACGTGTAACCACACCAGCCCAGGACCTCCACATCCAGCATGTTCACCTCCAAGATCGTCTGAGACCAGCCACTCGGACAGCTGCTGAAACAATCGGTTTGCATAACCAAAGAATTTCTGCACAAACTGTCAGAAACCGTCTCAGGGAAGCTCATCTGCATGCTCGTCGTCCTCATCGGGGTCTCGACCTGACTCCAGTTTGTCATCGTAACCGACTTGAGTGGGCAAATGCGCACATTCGCTGGCGTTTGGCACGTTGGAGAGGTGTTCTCTTCACGGATGAATCCCGGTTCACACTGTCCAGGGCAGATGGCAGACAACGTGTGTGGCGTCGTGTGGGTGAGCGGTTTTCTGATGTCAATGTTGTGGATCGAGTGGCCCATGGTGGCGGTGGGGTTATGGTATGGGCAGGCATCTGTTATGGACAAAGAACACAGGTGCATTTTATTGATGGCATTTTGAATGCACAGAGATACCGTGACGAGATCCTGAGGCCCACTGTTGTGCCATACATCCAAGAACATCACCTCATGTTGCAGCAGGATAATGCACGGCCCCATGTTGCAAGAATCTGTACACAATTCTTGGAAGCTGAAAATGTCCCAGTTCTTGCATGGCTGGCATACTCACCGGACATGTCACCCATTGAGCATGTTTGGGATGCTCTGGACCGGCGTATACCACAGCATGTACCAGTTCCTGCCAATATCCAGCAACTTCGCACAGCCATTGAAGAGGAGTGGACCAACATTCCACAGGCCACAATTGACAACCTGATCAACTCTATACGAAGGAGATGTGTTGCACTGCATGAGGCAAATGGTGGTCACACCAGATACTGACTGGTATCCCCCCCCCCAATAAAACAAAACTGCACCTTTCAGAGTGGCCTTTTATTGTGGGCAGTCTAAGGCACACCTGTGCACTAATCATGGTGTCTAATCAGCGTCTTGATATGGCACACCTGTGAGGTGGGATGGATTATCTCAGCAAGGAGAAGTGCTCACTATCACAGATTTAGACTGGTTTGTGAACAATATTTGAGGGAAATGGTGATATTGTGTATGTGGAAAAAGTTTTAGATCTTTGAGTTCATCTCATACAAACTGGGAGCAAAACCAAAAGTGTTGCATTTATATTTTTGTTGAGTGTAGTAATGTGTCAAATGTGCTTCATTGCGTCGGTCACACTTTTTATTAAGCCAGCGTTGTGTAGACCTTATTTCTAGCATGAAAAACTTTTGTTTATTGCTAAGAGGTTGAAACATTCAGATTCACTCGTCGTCCAGAAGGGTTCTGGGAATTACTGCCGTTCGCCTTACGTTACGGCCCGTTACGATATAATTTTGGACCGTTACGCTTATTTTGGACCGTGTAATCAACCGTTTCTGCAGCGTGACTCCAGTTTGAAGCGTGAATCACTCAAACAATGCTTCGATTCAATGGCTCGTGGCTCTTTGATTCGCTGCTCTTAAGAAGCGGTAAGTCCGCTTCTGAACCCCTCTCAAAGCCATTAAAATATCATGAGTCATTTTTGTGTGTATTAAAGTCATTAACTGGGACTCTTGTCTTGTTGCAGTCAACAAACGAGAATCGTCCTCCGTTCCTTTGTCACAGATTCAAACGCTGCGTGGCTCTGTGCTGAAACAGAGTCCACTCGGAATTAATAACTTCAAAACGAATTGGCGCTTTAAATAAAATGACACCTCTTACAAACGTTGCAATACAGACAATAAACTACAATCGACTAAAACGTTTTTTCCTCCCAAAATGAGACGTCTATGAGCTGTAGAGCTCAGCTCATAGGTGGGTGATTCTTAGATTACGGGCACTTATGTCCTTTGATCATATTGTATGAAAAAGAAAAAAGGGGAAATTTCACACTTTTATAGTTATCTTTACAATGAAAGTGTGTTAAGAAATTTGTTCTAGTAGTCTATGATGACTTTTTCACCTTTTTTTCAGCATCATTATATGCAAATATTGCAGTTTTGTGCTTGTCCCACACCCAGACTTTTGATCTTCAATGATAAAAATGAATGGTAAAGAAACGTTTTTTCTAATGTTTTAAAATATCTCTGAATAAAATATCAGTAAAATAATCAAAACATAATTGGGGTATTCAATGTCATACAACTGTTGTGATTTTTTTAAACAAAATGTAGTTGTCCCACACTATTGCCGTAATTTCCACCACAACACTGTAATGTCCCTAAACAGTTTGTATGAAAGATTGTTTGGGTAGTTTCTATGGAGATAAAGTGACATCAGAGCATATGTATATAGCGCCAAATCACAACAAATAGTTGCCCCAAGGCGCTTTATATTGTAAGGCAATGGTGTGGTGGAAATTACATTTACAAGGCCAATAGTGCCCGTAGTTAAAGAATCACCCAGGTATGGAAAGACATTCATGCCACTAATAATGTCTGAAAGGAAATGCTTTTGACAAAAACTAACAGATTTTATTTCTGTTTATGTCCAGAGATCAAGGATCCACCATGTAGAGTTATTATGTCCAGAGTTTAAGGATCCAGTAACCAATTTCATATTTATTTACTTTAAGACTCAATAAAATGTTGTTCACTTTCAATGTAATCAGCTTATAAAGCACCAAATTACAACAAAAGCCGTCTCAAGGTGCCTCACACAGAACAGTTCAACATAAAAAAAAATAAATAAAAAAATTCAAATACCTAATTAAATACAGAAGTAAAATAATAAAACATAAAATAAAAACTACTCATAACAAAGAGAATAAAAATAGGTTTTTGATTTCCACCCAAAGGGAACAAGAATGAAGGGCAAATGTTTCAAGATTTGTTTAATAACTTTTGTAGAGTTGAGTTTTTTTTTTTTTTGTAATGTTATCTTTTCTTAGAGATTAATGCAAATTTACAGATTTTTTTGTACTAGACAGTTCTTTGTTACTGTTCTTGAAAATTGCAAACATACTACAGGGTCTTGTGAAAACAATCGTATTTTACTGTTATATCAGGGTCCATGTTTTCTTGTTAAAATGTTCTACCAGCACTAAAACCAACCTCTGCTTGCACTAAGGTTGTTTGAAAGTTTTTTTGTTCTTGAAAGTTGCAGAATGTTAATTCTAGAATAGAATTTAAAATTCTTCTTCTTACTTATAAGGTTTTAAATAATCAGGTCCCATCTTATCTTAGGGACCTCGTAGTACCATATCACCCCAATAGAGCGCTTCGCTCTCAGACTGCAGGCTTACTTGTAGTTCCTAGGGTTTGTAAGAGTAGAATGGGAGGCAAAGCCTTCAGCTTTCAGGCTCCTCTCCTGTGGAACCAGCTCCCAATTCAGATCAGGGAGACAGACACTCTCTCTACTAAGATTAGGCTTAAAAATTTCCTTTTTGCTAAAGCTTATAGTTAGGGCTGGATCAGGTGACCCTGAACCATCCCTTAGTTATGCTGCTATAGACTTAAACTGCTGGGGGTTCCCATGATGCACTGAGTGTTTCTTCAGCCCCAACCAGTCCCAGCAGAAGACTGCCCCTCCCTGAGCCTGGTTCTGCTGGAGGTTTCTTCCTGTTAAAAGGGAGTTTTTCCTTCCCACTGTCACCAAGTGCTTGCTCACAGGGGGTTGTTTTGACCGTTGGGGTTTTTACATAATTATTGTATGGCCTTGCCTTACAATATAAAGCGCCTTGGGGCAACTGTTTGTTGTGATTTGGTGCTATATAAATAAAATTGATTGATTGATTGAATAGAAAAATAAAGGAGTCTTGTGAAAATAATGTTTCCTTAGTGTTTGTGTTTCTTTCCTCTCACAATTACTTGTCTGCAACTGAAAAAGTTTTTCTACCTGTAATATAACCTATATCTAAGTTGAAGCAACAAGAGGTACAAGATCAGATGTATTTCACAACTCTTTTTAAGGATATGTATTTGCTAATTTCACAAAGGATTAATTCTTGATTGCATTTTTTGAAATTGAAAATTCATCTCTGTTATAAAGTTAATCAATATGAGGACAATGCTTCAGCTTTTAGCTCATATCTTTTTTTGTTAAGGGTCCAAAAAAAGAACATTTTATTCATTAAAATTTTTTTTTAAATAATATCAGCCGATTTATCGACTATATGCATTTTTTTCATCCAAATATTGTTATCGGCATCGGCCTCAAAAAAAATCCATATCAGTCAGGCTCTACTAGTTTAGTGATTCACAGGATTGCTAAAAAAGCAGTTTGAACATAACAGTTTTGAGTTTGTAGCGTCAACAGCAGATGCTACTATTATTTCTTAGCCTTAAGAGTGTGCATATCATGAATGCTTGGTCTTGTTGGATTTGTTAGAATCTACTGCTATACCTTGTTTCCCATGTAACAATAAGAAATATACTCAAAACCTGGATGAATCTAAGAAATATACTCAAAACCTGGATGAATCTTTTTAGTCACATAGCACTACTATTAATCTGAACACTACTGTATGTACTTGAAATATCTGATGGTAGGGTGTAATTTAAATTTAACCTTTATTTAAGCAGGTTAGTCTCATAGAGATCAAGATCTCTTTTGCAAGGGAGACCTGGGTGATTATAAAGTTTCCAATTCACCAAACTTGCATGTGTTTAAATGTGGGAGGAAACTGGATCACCCAGAAGACACCCACACAAACACAGGGAGAATGTGCAAACTCCACATAGAAAGGCTACAGGTGAGAATCTATCCCATGACCTTCTTGTTCTTAGGCAACTATGCTAACCATGAAGCCACCATGCTTATTAATCCATAAGATACAGACAGATATCAGAGGTGGTGGCCAGTGTTTAGTGCACTTGGTTTCAGTCATGAAGGTTCCTGGTTCTAACCTCACCCCTGCCACATTTTACTGTGTAATGTGATGTTACATCAGGAAGGGCATCTGGTGTAAAACTTCTGCCAAATCAACATACAGACCACCTTGCATTTGCTGTGGTGATCCTGAGTAAAATCAATGGAGCAGCCAAAGGGAATGTCAGGCTGAACGGAGGCGAGGCACAGACAGAGGCTGGACACAAATGCAGGCTCTGAAGCAGGAAATATGAGTAAAAATGATGGTCTTTAATGCAGGCAAGGGTTCGGTATACAGGAAGGCAGTCCATGGAGCAAAGGTACCAGGCAGGGGCGAGACAGAGGACGTGGTCGTAAACAAGCAGGGTGAAGGATCTGGAAAGGGGATTGTGGATGACAGATGAGGAACAGGTGCAAGAGAGTGAGGGAAGGAAAAATGCAATGCAGAACCAAGAGAACTAAGAGACTGGAAAACTAACAGTGGAAAATGTAACGTGCTTAAGGCAGACAATAATTAATGTGAGCAAAACAACAGGGAAAAAACTAGGAAATAATATGACTAATCTAAAAAGTGGGAAACTAGGAGATCAATAATAATAAACAAAACTGGAACGGAACTGACACTGAATAAAGTATAAAAATAAATGCAATGACCGATGATAAGATGACAATACAAAATATCCAATAAACAGAGAATACAATAAATCACAAATGGAACATGATCAGATACAAAACACTGAAGATAAATAACAAAAAAAAAAACAAACACCTGTGACTAAAGCATAATGCAATCAGTGAGAAAAACTAAACTAAGACTGAACACAAAATGACTTGTAACAGAAGGAAAAGCAATAAATGACTGAACCGAAAATGCAATTTAGTGAACCAAGAATACAATAAAGAACCAAAACCAGGGACCACAGAATAATGCATGAACCGGAATCATCAGAACCAAACTCGAATGAAAATAATCAAGTGGCAAAAATAAAAACAACTATGAAGTCAAGGCCGGGGTAAACAGAAGGAAAAGAAAAGGGAACGACTAAAATTGGAACCTAAACAGGACAGGGACTTAATATATGTGTAAATTTTAGCAAAAAAAAAAAAAAAAGTTTAGTAACAGCATGGCCATGCCAATTCAACATGAAAAAGACCATCAAAATTAGATTTAAACTGTAAAATTTACATCAATATGTATGTGTAAAACCATTTACATATTCACTGTAATTTTGACAGAATTCCCCAGGCAACCATAGCTGCCAGAATTTTTCTGAAAAACAACTATTTTTTTTTTTAGTTTACAATTTTATTTATTGTAAACTAAAACAACCCATCACCCACATCATGTTTGTCTGCTTATCTTAAATTTAAAATAGAAAAAGTCACAGACAAGTACAAGAGTGTACAGTTTAGAACTGTTCATATGTTAATCTCAAATAAACTAACTGAACTGAAGAAAGAGTGAAAATCAAAGAAAGAGTGAAAATCATTTAATTATCTTGACAGTGGTGCGGTCATAAACATCTTAAACAGGACAGAAAACCTCCTCAACTCATGGACTGTTTCATTAACATAAACACTAAATTTGGTGCTTTCAGATAAAGTGATGGTTTCTTTGCGAAAATCCTTATTTTTGGAGAAATACTGCCCTTGTGTGTCTTATAAAATTATTTACAATTATAAAGGCAGAACTAGAAACAGAAAGCGCAAAGAAAACAATCTGTAGATAGATTTTTGTACAGTTTACATATTTTCCTTTTTACCCACACAAACATAGGTCCGGTACTTTATTGGGGAAAAACCCTTTTTGTTTATGTATTTTATTTATGTTATTTCACTTAATTATTTTTCATTGTTATTTATGTTATTTTAATGTGTTTCTTTGTGTATGGCTGTGTTTGATCAACAAACATTTAAGATCTGTCATAGAGCTGTTGTCAATCTATAATCTAAATCATACGAGGTCTGTTAGAAAAATATCCGACCTTTTTATTTTTTGCAAAAAACATATGGATTTGAATCACGTGTGACTGCATCAGCCAAGCTTCAACCTTCGTGCGCATGCGTGAGTTTTTTCACGCCTGTCGGTTGCGTCATTCGCCTGTGAGCATGCTTTGTGGGAGGAGTGGTCCAGCCCCCTTGGTGGATTTTTATTGTCAGGAAAATGGCTGAGCGACTGCCACTTTGCTGCATCAAAATTTTTTCAGAAACTGTGAGACAGCCAGGTGGAAACCATTCGGAAAATTCAGATGGCTTTCGGTTGAAGATCTTATGGGCATCACACAGATCTGGCTATGTACCACAGGCTTTTGGCTATGTACCACAGGCTTTTAAGGTGGCAGTAATTAAACCATTACTTAAAAAGCCATCACTTGACCCAGCTATCTTAGCTAATTATAGGCCAATCTCCAACCTTCCTTTTCTCTCAAAAATTCTTGAAAGGGTAGTTGTAAAACAGCTAACTGATCATCTGCAGAGGAATGGTCTATTTGAAGAGTTTCAGTCAGGTTTTAGAATTCATCATAGTACAGAAACAGCATTAGTGAAGGTTACAAATGATCTTCTTATGGCCTCGGACAGTGGACTCATCTCTGTGCTTGTTCTGTTAGACCTCAGTGCTGCTTTTGATACTGTTGACCATAAAATTTTATTACAGAGATTAGAGCATGCCATAGGTATTAAAGGCACTGCGCTGCGGTGGTTTGAATCGTATTTGTCTAATAGATTACAATTTGTTCATGTAAATGGGGAATCTTCTTCACAGACTAAAGTTAATTATGGAGTTCCACAAGGTTCTGTGCTAGGACCAATTTTATTTACTTTATACATGCTTCCCTTAGGCAGTATTATTAGACGGTATTGCTTAAATTTTCATTGTTACGCAGATGATACCCAGCTTTATCTATCCATGAAGCCAGAGGACACACACCAATTAGCTAAACTGCAGGATTGTCTTACAGACATAAAGACATGGATGACCTCTAATTTCCTGCTTTTAAACTCAGATAAAACTGAAGTTATTGTACTTGGCCCCACAAATCTTAGAAACATGGTGTCTAACCAGATCCTTACTCTGGATGGCATTACCCTGACCTCTAGTAATACTGTGAGAAATCTTGGAGTCATTTTTGATCAGGATATGTCATTCAAAGCGCATATTAAACAAATATGTAGGACTGCTTTTTTGCATTTACGCAATATCTCTAAAATCAGAAAGGTCTTGTCTCAGAGTGATGCTGAAAAACTAATTCATGCATTTATTTCCTCTAGGCTGGACTATTGTAATTCATTATTATCAGGTTGTCCTAAAAGTTCCCTAAAAAGCCTTCAGTTAATTCAAAATGCTGCAGCTAGAGTACTGACGGGGACTAGAAGGAGAGAGCATATCTCACCCATATTGGCCTCTCTTCATTGGCTTCCTGTTAATTCTAGAATAGAATTTAAAATTCTTCTTCTTACTTATAAGGTTTTGAATAATCAGGTCCCATCTTATCTTAGGGACCTCGTAGTACCATATCACCCCAATAGAGCGCTTCGCTCTCAGACTGCAGGCTTACTTGTAGTTCCTAGGGTTTGTAAGAGTAGAATGGGAGGCAGAGCCTTCAGCTTTCAGGCTCCTCTCCTGTGGAACCAGCTCCCAATTCAGATCAGGGAGACAGACACCCTCTCTACTTTAAGATTAGGCTTAAAACTTTCCTTTTTGCTAAAGCTTATAGTTAGGGCTGGATCAGGTGACCCTGAACCATCCCTTAGTTATGCTGCTATAGACTTAGACTGCTGGGGGGTTCCCATGATGCACTGTTTCTTTCTCTTTTTGCTCTGTATGCACCACTCTGCATTTAATCATTAGTGATCGATCTCTGCTCCCCTCCACAGCATGTCTTTTTCTTGGTTCTCTCCCTCAGCCCCAACCAGTCCCAGCAGAAGACTGCCCCTCCCTGAGCCTGGTTCTGCTGGAGGTTTCTTCCTGTTAAAAGGGAGTTTTTCCTTCCCACTGTAGCCAAGTGCTTGCTCACAGGGGGTCGTTTTGACCGTTGGGGTTTTACATAATTATTGTATGGCCTTGCCTTACAATATAAAGCGCCTTGGGGCAACTGTTTGTTGTGATTTGGCGCTATATAAAAAAATTGATTGATTGATTAAGGAGCATTACAACCGGATTAAAGACGGCCCAGAGCGGCTGAGGGTGCGCCGTGCTTCGAGCGGCCATCGACAGGCTGAAACGACCAGATCATTTCCAGTGTTGATCTGGGATGTCGTCTGACTACCAGAGAAATGGCAAGAGAGGTGGACATAGCATTTTTTCGGCACATTACACTGTTACAGGAGATTTTGTAATGAAAGACGTGCGGCGGAATTCGCGTGTCAGGACGGAGCCGCGTAATGGCGAAGAACAAAAAGCACCTCCGTGTTGGAAGTCTCACGGGACATGCCCAGCTCTTCCACCATTCGGAAGATTCAGACGGCTCTGGGTGGCTTTTCAGTCGAATGAGTATGCGAGAAATTGTCGAAGATCTGGGCATATCACATGTCCTGTGAGACCAACACGGAGGTGCTTTTGTTCCTCGCCATTAGCGGCTCCGTGGCGAATTCCTCCACTCCTGTTTTCATGACAAAAAGTGCTGATGTCCACCTTTTCTGCCATTTCTCTGGTAGTCAGACGACGTCCCGGATCAACACAGCATTCAGTTTGGAAATGATCTGGTCGTTTCAGCCTGTCGATCGCCGCTTGGAGCGCGGCGCGCCCTCCGCCATTGTGCGCCGTCTTTAAACCGGCTGTAACACTCCTTAATCTGTGTGATGCCCATAAAATCATCCCTGAAAGCCATCTGAATTTTCCGAATGGTGTCCACCTGGCTGTCTCTCACAGTTTCTGGAAAAATTTGATGCAGCGCTGCTCCAGCCGTTCATTTTCCTCACAATGAAAATTTGACGAGGGGGGAGGACCAGTGCTCACTCAAAGCCTGCTCACAGGCGAATGACGCAACCAACAGGCGTGAAAAAACTCACGCATGCACACGAAGGTTCAAGCTTGGCTGATGCAATCACACGTGATTCAAATCCATATGGTTTATGCAAAAAATAAAAAGGTCAGATACTTTTCTAACAGACCTCGTATTCTCGCCTAAAAAGTAAGTCCCTCTGGCTGTTCCCTTGTTTACACACAGGGTTGCCACAGCAAATCTGAGGCCTAGGAGACCAAAATGGCTAGCGGCAGCTCTTAGCCTAATTAGAAGAAACCAGTTATAGCAGCTGAGAACTTTAATCCCTGTGTTGATTTCTTTTAATGACCATGTTGTTTGTAGGTATTTCGTGTGTGTCGTTTGTTTTTATTTGTCTTGAATTGTGTCCTCTATGAATTATCATGTGTGTGTTCAGAGTGCTCTTTTGTCGAAATCTTTTACCACATTCAGAACAACCAAATGGTTTTTGTCCTGTATGAATTATCATGTGTGTGTCCAGAATGCTCTTTCGTCCAAATCTTTTACCGCATTCAGAACAGCCAAATGGTTTTTGTCCTGTATGAATGATCATGTGTGTGTTCAGAGTGCCCTTTTGTCCAAATCTTTGACCACACTCAGAACAGACAAATGCTTTTTGCCCTGTATGAATTATCATGTGTCTGTTCAGAGTACTCTTTTGTCCAAATCTTTGACCACACTCAGAACAGACAAATGCTTTTTGCCCTGTATGAATCATCGTGTGTCTGTTGAGGTGGCTCTTTAGTCCAAATCTTTGACCACACCCAGAACAATGAAATGGTTTTTCCCCTGTATGAATTATCATGTGTGTGTTCAGGTCACCCTTCTGTCCAAATCTCTGACCACACTCAGAACAGACAAATGCTTTTTGCCCTGTATGAATTATCATGTGTCTGTTCAGAGTGCTCTTTCGTCCAAATCGTTGACCACACTCTGAACAGACAAATGCTTTTTGCCCTGTATGAACTATCATGTGTCTGTTGAGGTGGCTCTTATGTCCAAATCTTTGACCACACTCAGAACAGTCAAATGGTTTTTGTCCTGGCTGAATTATCATGCGAGTGCTCAGAGTGCCCTTCCATTTCTGTCCTTTTTTCCGATCCGAACAGCGAAATGATTTTCCACTTGCTTGCCTCTCCTTTTGTTGCTCTGAGTTGTTCATGAGACCAGATGCTTTTCCATAATTAGAGCCTTTAAATTGTTTCTCATCAGTGTTGCCTGAACGAACAATATTGGCATTTTTTCGACAGTTAAACTTTGACTGAAGATCTCTGGACTGTTTCCAGTCATAACTGTCATCATTCTCAGTTCCAGAACTGTCTGAGCTCCTGCCACTGCTATCTGGTTGTAAATGACTGTTTAGACCTGAGTTGCTGGCTGGATGTGGTCCTCTATCATCCGCTCCATCAGCTTCTGCTGTCAGTGTTCTGTGTAAAGATGAGCTGCTGGCTACAGGCTCAGCCTCTGTGCTCTCATCACTTTGGCTTTGATGAAGCTGTGGCGACTCTGGTTTTTCATCATCATTTTCAGTCTTCACTGGGAAGGCAGCGAAACCAAGCTTGGTGAGATCTGCCTCCCCCAGCTGCTGAAGCTGATCTCCCCGCTGACTTATCCACAGCTTCTCTTCTTTTTTAATGTCCTCCTGGTCAACACTCAGATTCCATTCCTGGTGTTCAAGAAGAATTTCTTCTTTAATCTCCAACAACGGCTGCATGTCTGTAAATAAACAAATTAACAATACATGTTAGAACAACATTCATTAAAATAAAGTAGCAGAGTGGTGAGGTTGACCTCATGACAGTAAGTTATTTCACTGATGAACATTTCCACTTCATCAGTTCCATCAGGATTTGTTTAAAATTTAAAAAAAAAAAAAAAAAAAAATCACATTTGTCTTCCACAATTGACTATTGTAATGTTTTATTTTCTGGGTTGCCACAAAATAATATGAGATGCCTACAGCTAGGACAGAATACTGCTGCTGGAGTTCTGATGAAAATCAGTTGGTTTGATCACAGCCATTCTGGCTTCCCTTCAGTGACTCCATGTGACTCGAAGAGCAGAGCTCAAGGTTTTGTTGCTGACCACAGATGTAGAGAGACTGGAATGCCAACTCAAGATCTTGTTCCATTGGGTTCTCTTTGTGACCTTGCGACCCCAAGATTTCGCAAGAGTTGGGGTAATTCACTTCCAGTCGTCTGCCAGCAATAACACCAGATGTGCTTTTGAACCACAGTTTCTGCGTGTTTTCTTGCGTTTTCTGTCGTGGCTTCAGCAAGTTGTCCTCTTGAAGTATGTTCAGTGTAGCTTGACCGAAGATCTTGTTGATTCTGAATTGTATTCTGGAAAAACCTTGCTAATATTATTGATAAGAGCATGCAGACTGTCGGCAACTGTGCTGGAAAATCATGGTTAATAATGATTAATTATTCATAAAACGTGCACAAAAATTCAATAAAAGCACACACCATTCGTCATGTAAAAAAGCATCATAGTAAAACTTATAAATATAACCGTATAAACCTCCTACAACAGCACAGTAGCACAGTAAAAGTCATCAAACACCATAATAAAATCGTCAATAAAAATCACACACCATAAAATAAACAGTATTCCTTTGAAGTAATAACAATTGGAGCATTTATGACATGATGAGGGAGGCTGTTCCACAGATACAACTAAATATAAAATATTTTCTTGAGTCATATCTGCATATTTGCACCTCAAAAATGTGATAGTGACCTCTCAAACATAAATAAACTATTTTGAGAAAAAAAAAAAAAAGGTCTGAAAAAATATTTATACATATACAGTAGTGTTCAGAATAATAGTAGTGCTATGTGACTAAAAAGATTAATCCAGGTTTTGAGTATATTTCTTATTGTTACATGGGAAACAAGGTACCAGTAGATACAGTAGATTCTCACAAATCCAACAAGACCAAGCATTCATGATATGCACACTCTTAAGGCTATGAAACTGGGCTATTAGTAAAAAAAAAAAAAGTAGAAAAGGGGGTGTTCACAATAATAGTAGTGTGTCATTCAGTCAGTGAGTTCGTCAATTTTGTGGAACAAACAGGTGTGAATCAGGTGTCCCTTATTTAAGGGTGAAGCCAGCACCTGTTGAACATGCTTTTCTCTTTGAAAGCCTGAGGAAAATGGGACGTTCAAGACATTGTTCAGAAGAACAGTGTAGTTTGATTAAACAGTTGATTGGAGAGGGGAAAACGTATACTCAGGTGCAAAAAAATTATAGGCTGTTCATCTACAATTATCTCCAATGCTTTAAAATGGACAAAAAACCAGAGATGCGTGGAAGAAAATGGAAAACAACCATCAAAATGGATAGAAGAATAACCAGAATGGCAAACGGTCACCCATTAATCAGCTACAGGATGATCAAAGACAGTCTGGAGTTACCTGTACATGCTGTGACACTTAGAAGACGCCTGTGTGAAGTTAATTTATTTGCAAGAATCCCCCGCAAAGTTCCTCTGTTAAATAAAAGACGTGCAGAAGAGGTTACAATTTGCCAAAGAACACATCAACTGGACTAAAGAGAAATGGAGGAATATTTTGTGGACTGATGAGAGTAAAATTGTTCTTTTTGGGTCCAAGGGCCACAGACAGTTTGTGAGACGACCCCCAAACTCTGAATTCAAGCCACAGTTCACAGTGAAGACAGTGAAGCATGGTGGTGCAAGCATCGTGATATGGGCATGTTTCTCCTACTATGGTGTTGGGCCTATATATCGCATACCAGGTATCATGGATCAGTTTGGATATGTCACAATACTTGGAAGAGGTCATGTTGCCTTATGTTGAAGAGGACATGCCCTAGAAATGGGTGTTTCAACAAGACAATGATCCCAAGCACACTAGTAAAGGAGCAAAATCTTGGTTCCAAACCAACAAAATTAATGCCTCGCAGATGTGAAGAAATCATGAAAAACTGTGGTTATACAACTAAATATTAGTTTAGTGATTCACAGGATTGCTAAAAAAGCAGTTTGAACATAATAGTTTTGAGTTTGTAGCATCAACAGCAGATGCTACTATTATTGTGAACACCCCCTTTTCTACTTTTTTTTTACTAATAGCCCAATTTCATAGCCTTAAGAGTGTGCATATCATGAATGCTTGGTCTTGTTGGATTTGTGAGAATCTACTGAATCTACTGGTACCTTGTTTCCCATGTAACAATAAGAAATATACTCAAAACCTGGATTAATCTTTTTAGTCACATAGCACTATTATTCTGAACACTACTGTGTATATACAGTAGTGTTTCTCCTACTATGGTGTTGGGCCTATATATCGCGTACCAGGTATCATGGATCAGTTTCTTAACACTACTGTTAACAATTTCTTAACACTACTGTATATGTGTAACACATAACCTGATGTCCTAATAGACTGCTATTATTTGTCAAGGACATTTCTAAAGGAATTAGGGCTGGATGCAAAAAATGGGAGAATTTGAAAAAGAAATATAAGGTTAACAGAACTAGATGCAGCCCATAATATACATACAGGTGCTGATCATATAATTAGAATATCATTAAAAAGTTGAATTATTTCAGTAATTCCATTCAAAAGTGAAACTTGTATAATGCATACATTCATTGCACACAGACTGATATATTTCAAGTGTTTATTTCTTTTAATTAGTAATTAATGAATTACTAATCAATCAACTAATTATTAATCAAACAATATTAATTATTACTATTACTGATTAATTATTATTAGTATTACTAACATTAATTAATTACTAGTTGTATGGAGCTAAATCAAGGCCAAAAGATTTGTAATCTGAAAATAAAAAAGTTGAAAAAACTAATTTTGAAACTGAAAATTAAAGTTTTGTAATCTGAAAATAAAAAAAGATTGAAACAATAAATTTTGAAACTGAAAATTCAATGTTTGTTCTTGAATTTTATAATCATTTAAAAAGTATTATCAAAATAAAAATAAGTGTAAGATATATATTTTTCAGTTTAAATACATTTTTGATTCTGGTCTGTAATTTTTTGATCAAATAATTTATTTTCATTCATATTTCTTTTTTTTCACCTTCAGATCTTTTTTTCACTTTCAGATCTTATTTTTTCAGCTTCAAACTTTTGGCCCCGTTCTGGCGTGGGAGGGCATGGCTTCGATTGAGAGGGGCGTGGAATTGTGAGTGACAGCACAGCAATCAGTCCTCACATGATGCTGCATTCAGGAAACTTGGGTACTTTGATAGATAATGACTTAACACTTTCTCTTAACCTTAAAGTGTCAGGTTAAAATTCTCAAAAATTGAGACAAGAATAAAACAAAGAATGAATGCCACGTGGTAGTTTCCGCTAGGTTAGCTTAGCATGGGGCCTTGTTGACCCAAAAATAAAATAATTAAACATTTAAGAAAAGAAGAGAGAGGGAGACAAAAGAGAGGAGCGAAGAAGGGGCGAGAGAAGGGGGATGAAGCAGCACTCTGTTCTAACTTTTTAAGGGGGACTGACATTACCAAACTCTGCCTATTTAGGGTATGTAATCTCCCAGAAAACTTCATGTCTTCACAGGGCAGACCCAAATGATTCAACTATTTAAACACATTAACTAATTTGGTATAATATTGTTCTAAGACACTCGAATGGATAAACATTATTAATCGTCACTTAAACACATCCTTTCGATAAACAGAATACTTCACCATCAACATACTGATAATGCAGAAAGATCACACATCAATTGCAATGAACACATGTCAATAAAATGGAATGATTATATGCAAAGCATTTCATTTGATTAATACAAGCAACATGAGACGTTTTTATATATGAATAAAATAATACTGATCTAATTCTTTTTATTTTAAACAAAAGGTCCTTTCCTTTGCTTGGACCTACAGATAAAAGCTGACTGTTAAGACAAAGTTATATGGCCATGTGTTGTGGAAGGGATATCGTCTTGCAGTCATGAGAGGGTCTGGCCTTGGCTTGAGGTCATAAAATATGGGTTCTCCTGGCCTGGAGAAGCTCAGATTCTGACGTGAAGCCATTATAATGTCATGTAATTCATAATGACTGGAATTTAACCGATAAACCAGGCAAGGGCTCCTTTTGAAGAACTTTGATTTAGAGTCCTGCTTTGCTATGAAGCCCAGTGTTGACCCATGCAGGATGTCACCAAGCTTATTTTATGATCACCAGGTGACTTAGGAATTTCTCAACCGAGAGTGAGCACAGTCTTTGTCTGCAGTTCAAAACTCAGGTTTGTGCTGAGACAGCATTAATGAATTTATTTAATTAGGGTGAATCAAGGCCATGCCCTACAAGAGCATATGTCTGTGAGTAATATTTACCTTTTTTTATGTAAAACTGACCTGTTACGGTCTTCTGAAACAGTTGATAGATGCATTTCATAGCTTAAAAATGGGACAGATGCTAATGCGTTAGCATGTCATTTTCAATGTTAAACTTAGCATTAAGTTGTTCGCATCTCAGCATGTTTGTGTGCATTTGTTTTCTGTATAATAATTAATGGTTCAGTGATTGCTGTCGTAAAAGAGACAAATGTATTACAAACTGTAATTTTTTTAAATTTATTTTTGTTTATATATTAATAATAATAATAATAACTTGGACTGCAAGCAGTCATATACGGGCCCTCGTTCCGCGCGACCATCTACCCAAGCCAGCGCGTCCCCTTGTAACTAGATGTGGGCAGGTGCATACAGGGGCCGACCCTCATCACACAGTTCAAGTTTCAAGCAAATCAGACAATTCATGAAGGAGTCAGAGGAAGTTGACTGATCATCCACTAGGGGGAGCTCAGAGCACAAACAGAGGGGCCAGGTGTGTTAAGGGCCTCATTACACATGTGAAGTTTCAAGTCAATCGGGTAATACGTGAATGAGTTATGACAAATTGATGGTTCATTCAGTAGGGGGCACTCAGAGTACAAAGAGAGTGGCCAGGTGTGTTCAGGTGTGTTGAAACTTCACACATGTGAAGTTTCAAGTCAATTAGGCAAAGCATGAAGGGGTTATCATGACTTAATGTTCCATGGTGAAGGTTCAAAATGGCAGTGCCATAGCGGCCACAACTTAGAGAAAAGCTTTTGATAACTTTTGATCAGTATAATAGTCTCTGAATGATCTGAAAGAAATTTGAAGTGCATTGGACAAAATCCCTAGGAGGAGTTCATTCAAATACAACATGTGGAAATCAGGGCAAAATGACACGGAAATTTAAAATGGCTGACTTCCTGTTTGGAGTAGACCAATGGTGCAAGAGACTCTTTTGTACGTCTATGCAAGTTACATACGTGTACCAATTTTCATCTCCCTACTCCAAAAAACCCCAAAGGGGAGGGGATTTGGAAAGTTGCAAGGGGGCGCTATTGAGGCATTTTGCCCTGCCCATGGGTGACATCCCTATTAATTGTAAGAGGTTGTCATGCTTGACCTGTGTCTCAATTTTCATGATGATGTAACAAAATTAAAGCTGTCAAAAGGAAGAACGGAATTTCATGGCGAAGGGGCGATATTCGGTATGCCACCACACAGACGCTGTTACTAGTAACTTCACGGCAATCATTGCCTACGTTCACCAACTTGTTCTGCATGTTTTAGAAGTGGAATGAAGTTGATGGGGTTAACTATGTAACATCAGCACCTGTTTAAGTATAATCTTCCGTAGCAAAGGGTCAAAATGGCAGTGGCATAGTGGCCACACCCTTCGACATAGAGAAAAGCTTTCGAGAACATTTGATCAATCAATCAATCAACTTTTTTCTTATATAGCGCCAAATCACAACAAACAGTTGCCCCAAGGCGCTCCATATTGTAAGGCAAGGCCATACAATAATTATGAAAAACCCCAACGGTCAAAACGACCCCCTATGAGCAAGCACTTGGCAACAGTGGGAAGGAAAAACTCCCTTTTAACAGGAAGAAACCTCCAGCAGAACCAGACTCAGGGAGGGGCAGTCTTCTGCTGAGACTGGTTGGGGCTGAGGGAAAAAACCAGGAAAAAGACATGCCGTGAAGGGGGGCAGAGATCGATCACTAATGATTAAATGCAGAGTGATGCATACGGAGCAAAAAGAGAAAGAAACAGTGCATCATGGGAACCCCCCCACAATCTACGTCTAAAGCAGCATAACCAAGGGATGGTCCAGGGTCACCCGATCCAGCCCTAACTATAAGCCTTAGCGAAAAGGAAAGTTTTAAGCCTAATCTTAAAAGTAGAGAGGGTATGTCTCCCTGATCTGAATTGGGAGCTGGTTCCACAGGAGAGGAGCCTGAAAGCTGAAGGCTCTGCCTCCCATTCTACTCTTACAAACCCTAGGAACTACAAGTAAGCCCGCAGTCTGAGAACGAAGCGCTCTAATGGGGTAATATGGTACTACGAGGTCCCTAAGATAAGATGGGACCTGATTATTCAAAACCTTATAAGTAAGAAGAAGAATTTTAAATTCTATTCTAGAATTAACAGGAAGCCAATGAAGAGAGGCCAACACGGGTGAGATATGCTCTCTCCTGCTAGTCCCCGTCAGTACTCTAGCTGCAGCATTCTGAACCAACTGAAGGCTTTTTAGGGAACTTTTAGGACAACCTGATAATAATGAATTACAATAGTCCAGCCTAGAGGAAATAAATGCATGAATTAGTTTTTCAGCATCACTCTGAGACAAGACCTTTCTGATTTTAGAGATATTGCGTAAATGCAAAAAGGCAGTCCTACATATTTGTTTAATATGCGCTTTGAATGACATATCCTGATCAAAAATGACTCCAAGATTTCTCACAGTATTACTAGAGATCAGGGAAATGCCATCCAGAGTAACGATCTGGTTAGACACCATGCTTCTAAGATTTGTGGGGCCAAGTACAATAACTTCAGTTTTATCTGAGTTTAAAAGCAGGAAATTAGAGGTCATCCATGTCTTTATGTCTGTAAGACAATCCTGCAGTTTAGCTAATTGTTGTGTATCCTCTGGCTTCATGGATAGATAAAGCTGGGTATCAACTGCGTAACAATGAAAATTTAAGCAATACCGTCTAATAATACTGCCTAAGGGAAGCATGTATAAAGTGAATAAAATTGGTCCTAGCACAGAACCTTGTGGAACTCCATAATTAACTTTAGTCTGTGAAGAAGATTCCCCATTTACATGAACAAACTGTAATCTATTAGACAAATATGATTCAAACCACCGCAGCGCAGTGCCTTTAATACCTATGACATGCTCTAATCTCTGTAATAAAATTTTATGGTCAACAGTATCAAAAGCAGCACTGAGGTCCAACAGAACAAGCACAGAGATAAGTCCACTGTCCGAAGCCATAAGAAGATCATTTGTAACCTTTTCTGTACTATGATGAATTCTAAAACCTGACTGAAACTCTTCAAATAGACCATTCCTCTGCAGGTGATCAGTTAGCTGTTTTACAACTACCCTCTCAAGAATCTTTGAGAGAAAAGGAAGGTTGGAAATTGGCCTATAATTAGCTAAGATAGCTGGGTCAAGTGATGGCTTTTTAAGTAATGGTTTAATTACTGCCACCTTAAAGTACTGTGGTACATAACCAACTAATAAAGATAGATTGATCATATTTAAGATTGAAGCATTAAATAATGGTAGGACTTCCTTGAGCAGCCTGGCAGGAATGGGGTCCAATAAACATGCCGATGGTTTGGACGAAGCAACCAATGAAAATAACTCAGACAGAACAACCGGAGAGAAAGAGTCTAACCAAATACCGGCATCACTGAAAGCAGCCAAAGATAACGATACATCTTTGGGATGGTTATGAGTAATTTTTTCTCTAATAGTCAAAATTTTGTTAGCAAAGAAAGTCATGAAGTCATTACTAGTTAAAGTTAATGGAATACTCAGCTCAATAGAGCTCTGACTCTTTGTCAGCCTAGCTACAGTGCTGAAAAGAAACCTGAGGTTATTCTTATTTCTTCAATTAGTGATGAGTAGAAAGATGTCCTAGCTTTACGGAGGGCTTTTTTTATAGAGCAACAAACTCTTTTTCCAGGCTAAGTGAAGATCTTCTAAATTAGTGAGACGCCATTTCCTCTCCAACTTACGGGTTATCTGCTTTAAGCTACGAGTTTGTGAGTTATACCACGGAGTCAGACACTTCTGATTTAAAGCTCTCTTTTTCAGAGGAGCTACAGCATCCAAAGTTGTCTTCAAAGAGGATGTAAAACTATTGACGAGATACTCTAACTCCCTTACAGAGTTTAGGTAGCTACTCTGCTCTGTGTTGGTATATGACATTAGAGAACATAACAAAGGAATCATATCCTTAAACCTAGTTACAGCGCTTTCTGAAAGACTTCTAGTGTAATGAAACTTATTCCCCACTGCAGGGTAGTCCATCAGAGTAAATGTAAATGTTATTAAAAAATGATCAGACAGAAGGGAGTTTTCAGGGAATACTGTTAAGTCTTCTATTTCCATACCATAAGTCAGAACAAGATCTAAGATATGATTAAAGTGGTGGGTGGACTCATTTACTTTTGAGCAAAGCCGATAGAGTCTAATAATAGATTAAATGCAGTGTTGAGGCTGTCATTCTCAGCATCTGTGTGGATATTAAAATCGCCCACTATAATTATCTTATCTGAGCTAAGCACTAAGTCAGACAAAAGGTCTGAAAATTCACAGAGAAACAGTAACGACCAGGTGGACGATAGATAATAACAAATAAAACTGGTTTTTGGGACTTCCAATTTGGATGGACAAGACTAAGAGACAAGCTTTCAAATGAATTAAAGCTCTGTCTAGGTTTTTGATTAATTAATAAGCTGGAATGGAAGATTGCTGCTAATCCACCGCCCCGGCCCGTGCTACGAGCATTCTGACAGTTAGTGTGACTCGGGGGTGTTGACTCATTTAAACTAACATATTCATCCTGCTGTAACCAGGTTTCTGTTAGGCAGAATAAATCAATACGTTGATCAATTATTATATCATTTACCAACAGGGACTTAGAAGAGAGAGACCTAATGTTTAATAGACCACATTTAACTGTTTTAGTCTGTGGTGCAATTGAAGGTGCTATATTATTTTTTCTTTTTGAATTTTTATGCTTAAATAGATTTTTGCTGGTTATTGGTAGTCTGGGAGCAGGCACCGTCTCTACGGGGATGGGGCAACGAGGGGATGGCAGGGGGAGAGAAGCTGCAGAGAGGTGTATAAGACCACAGCTCTGCCTCCTGGTCCCAACGCTGGACAGTCACAGTTTGGAGGATCCAAGAAAATTGGCCAGATTTCTAGAAATGAGAGCTGCTCCATCTAAAGTGGGATGGATGCCGTCTCTCCTAACAAGACCAGGTTTTCCCCAGAAGCTTTGCCAATTATCAAAGAAGCCCACCTCATTTTTTGGACACCACTCAGACAGCCAGCAATTCAAGGAGAACATGCGGCTAAACATGTCACTCCCGGTCTGATTGGGGAGGGGCCCAGAGAAAACTACAGAGTCCGACATTGTTTTTGCAAAGTTACACGCGTAACCGAGTGTCATTACTGCCGACGTGAATTACAATCTTACCAAATTTACGCTTAGCCTTAGCCAGCAATTTCAAATGTTCTTCGATGTCGCCTGCTCTGGCCCCCGGAAGACAATTGACAATGGTTGCTGGTGTCGCTAACTTCACATTTCTCAAAACAGAGTCGCCAATAACCAGAGTTTGATCCTCGGCGAGTGTATCGTCGAGTGGGGAAAAACGGTTAGAGATGTGAACGGGTTGACGGTGTACACGGGGCTTCTGTTTAGGGCTACGCTTCCTCCTCACAGTCACCCAGTCGGACTGCTTTCCCGACTGCCCGGGATCTGCCAGGGGGGAACTAGCGGCGGCTAAGCTACCTTGGTCCGCACCGACTACAGGGGCCTGGCTAGCTGTAGAATTTTCCACGGTGCGGAGCCGAGTCTCCAATTCGCCCAGCCTGGCCTCCAAAGCTACGAATAAGCTGCACTTATTACAAGTACCGTTACTGCTAAAGGAGGCCGAGGAATAACTAAACATTTCACACCCAGAGCAGAAAAGTACGGGAGAGACAGGAGAAGCCGCCATGCTAAATTGGCTAAGAGCTAGTAGCTACGCAACCTAGTGATTCCTAAAAACACACAAAGTGAATAATGTGTAAATAATTTAAAGGTGATTCAGCAGAAGGAGTGCTCCAATCAAGGCACCAAACAGGCCACGAAGCAGCACAGGCAACGCACGACAATGGCGCCAAAATAAAATAAAAATCAACTAAACACGCTGTGGAGCAGCACAGATAACGCACGACAACAGTGCTAAAAGAGAAAAAAATAAATAAATAAAAAAAATAAATAAAAACGAAAGCGTTAGCAAGCTAGTTAGCTTGCCAACGCTGATGAAAGTTAGCTGATAAAAGTGCTCCGTCGCGATGTTTTTGACCGTTAGAGGTCTTCCTTAGGCGTTGGAGCACAGTAAAAAAGTAAAAAAAAAAGTAAAAAGGTAAAAAAGTAAAAAAGTCTTGAAAAAGACTGTTAATTCAAGTCCAAAGCAACAGGTAGCAGTCTCTGTGTAAACAGTCCCAACAGAGAGCCAAAATTCTGATGCCGATGTAGTAAGCACAACAGCTCTGTAAACACTGATCTTGGTCTTGCATTTCAAGCTGTTGTTGTTCAACACCAAAGGTGCTGTTCACCTTTGCATTGGATGAGATGGACATCAGTATCATCTCTGGATGCTGTGAAAGAAATTTAAAGTGCACTGAACAAAATCCCTAGGAGGAGTTCGTTCAAATACAATGTGTAGAAATCACGCCAAAATGAGAAGAAAATTCAAAATGGCCGACTTCCTGTTTGGAGTAGACCCATGATGCAAGAAACTTTTTTGTTCGTCTATGCAAATCACACGTGTACCAATTTTCATCTCCCTACTCCAAAAAAACTCCTATGTGGAGGGGTTTTTAAAAGTTTCAAGGGGGAGCTATTGAGGCATTTTGCCCCGCCCATGGGCGACACCCCTATGAATTGTAAGAGGTTGTTGTGCTTGACCTGTGTATCAATTTTCATGATGATATGACAAAATTAAAGCTGTCAACGAAGAACGTAATTTCATGGCAAAGGGTCGATATTCGGCATGCCGCCACAGGGATGCTGTTACTCATAACTTCACGGCGATCATCACCTACGTTCACAAACTTGTTCTGCATGTTTTAGAAGTGGAATGAAGTTGATGGGGTTAACTATGTGACATCAGTACCTGTTAAAGTAAAAAAGGCCATTTCCTGTTACCACCGGGGGGTGCTATGGCGGAGGTGGGAAGTTAATATATGCACATGTTCAGGGCAGAGGCCCTCATCATGTCCAGCAGGTTTGAAGGATCTACCATGAAGTATGTGGGCGTAACAGCCGTTCGAAGTGAAATGGCATGCTCTGAAAAGCTTGCCAAAGTTTGACGAACCCTAGCAGCCACGACTTTGGACATACCGAAATTCTTTTCATAACTTTTGATCACCATGGAGTCATGATGACCCAGCAGTGGGGAATAAGTTTCATTACAGTAGAAGTCTTTCTGAAAGCGCTGTAACTAGGTTTAAGGATATGATTCCTTCTTTGTTATGTTCTTCAATGGCGTCTCACTAATTTAGAAGATCTTCATTTAGCCTGGAAAAAGAGTCTGTTGCTCTATAAAAAAGCCCTCCGTAAAGCTAGGACATCTTACTATTCATCACTAATTGAAGAAAGGAAGCCCTACCGTTAATTAATGCTTCGATCTTAAATATGATCAATCTATCTTTGTTAGTTGGCTATGTACCACAGGCTTTTAAGGTGGCAGTAATTAAACCAATACTTAAAAAGCCATCACTTGACCCAGCTATCTTAGCTAATTATAGGCCAATCTCCAACCTTCCTTTTCTCTCAAAAATTCTTGAAAGGGTAGTTGTAAAACAGCTAACTGATCATCTGCAGAGGAATGGTCTATTTGAAGAGTTTCAGTCAGGTTTCAGAGTTCATCATAGTACAGAAACAGCATTAGTGAAGGTTACAAATGATCTTCTTATGGCCTCAGACAGTGGACTCATCTCTGTGCTTGTCCTGTTAGACCTCAGTGCTGCTTTTGATACTGTCGACCATAAAATTTTATTACAGAGATTAGAGCATGCCATAGTAATACCTATGGCATGCTCTAATCTCTGTAACAGGCACTGTAAAAGGCACTGCGCTGATTTGGCGCTATATAAGAAAAAAGTTGATTGATTGATTGATTGACTTTATACATGCTTCCCTTAGGCAGTATTATTAGAAAGCATTCCTTAAATTTTCATTGTTACGCAGATGATACCCAGCTTTATCTATCCATGAAGCCAGAGGACACACACCAATTAGTTAAACTGCAGGAATGTCTTTCAGACATAAAGACATGGATGACCTCTAATTTCCTGCTTTTAAATTCAGATAAAACTGACCTCATTGTACTTGGCCCCACAAATCTTAGAAACATGGTGTCTAACCAGATCCTTACTCTGGATGGCATTACCCTGACCTCTTGTAATACTGTGAGAAATCTTGGAGTCATTTTTGATCAGGATATGTCCTTCAGTGCGCATATTAAGCAAATATGTAGGGCTGCTTTTTTGCATTTGTGCAATATCTCTAAAATTAGAAAGGTCTTGTCTCAGAGTGATGCTGAAAAGCTAATTCATGCATTTATTTCTTCTAGGCTGGACTATTATAATTCATTGTTATCAGGTTGTCCTAAAAGTTCCCTGAAAAGCCTTCAGTTAATTCAAAATGCTGCAGCTAGAGTACTGACAGGGACTAGAAGGAGAGAGCATATTTCACCCATATTGGCTTCTCTTCATTGGCTCCCTGTTAATTCCAGAATAGAATTTAAAATTCTTCTTCTTACTTACAAGGTTTTGAATAATCAGGTCCCATCTCATCTTAGGGACCTCATAGTACCATATCACCCCAATAGAGCGTTTCGCTCTCAGACTGCAGGCTTACTTGTAGTTCCTAGGGTTTGTAAGAGTAGAATGGGAGGCAGAGCTTTCAGGCTCCTCTCCTGTGGAACCAGCTCCCAATTTGGATTAGGGAGACAGACACCCTCTCTACTTTTAGGATTAAGCTTAAAACTTTCCTTTTTGAAAAAGCTTATAGTTAGGGATGGATCAGGTGACCCTGAACCATCCCTTAGTTATGCTGCTATAGACTTAGACTGCTGGGGGGTTTCCCATGATGCACCCAGTGTTTCTTTTTATTCACCTCTTTTTGCTCTGTATGCACCACTCTGCTTTTAATCATTGGTGATTGATCTCTGCTCTCTTCCACAGCATGTCTTTTTCCTGATTCTCTCCCCTAAGCCCCAACCAGTCCCAGCAGAAGACTGCCCCTCCCTGAGCCTGGTTCTGCTGGAGGTTTCTTCCTGTTAAAAGGGAGTTTTCCTTCCCACTGTCGCCAAGTGTTTGCTCATAGGGGGTCGTTTTGACCGTTGGGGTTTTTCTGTAATTATTGTATGGCTTTTGCCTTACAATATAAAGCGCCTTGGGGCGACTGTTTGTTGTGATTTGGCGCTATATAAATAAAATTGATTTGATTTGATTTGATTTAATGATGTTGACCAAATCTGAAGACTGGATGAAATCCCTAGGACGAGTTCGTTCAAATGTAAGTATTGGAAATGGCCAAAAATGGCAAAAATTACCTCAAAATCGAAACTTAAAATCAAAATGGCAGACTTCCTGTCGACATTTCACCATGACGTTAAGAGCCTTTTTTGTGCATCCTAGCATGGGAAATATGTGTACTGAATTTCGTGAGGCTATGACGAAAAAACCCCTATGCAGAGGGTTTTTTGAAAATTTCTAGGGGGTGCTTATTTCGCGACCTTCTGCGCGGCCCCCAAAATATCCAATCTCGTATCGGGCCGGACAACTTTGCAAAGTTTGGTGAGTTTTTGAGCATGGGAAAGGGCCGAAATTTGGATTTTAAAAGTGAGAATAATAATAATAATAATAATAATAATAATAATGCTAAAGAATAAATAATAATAATAATAATAAACAGCGCAATAATAATAATAAACAGCGCAATTACAATAAGGTCGTAGGACTTTTTCCTACTCGGGCCCTAATAACTAGGACTGCAAGCAGTCATGTACGGGACCTCGTTCCACGCGGCCGCCAACCCAGGCCAGTGCGTCCCCTTGTAACCAGATGTGGGCATGTGTGTAGAGGGGCAACCACTCATCACACAGTTCAAATTTAAAGCAAATCACACAATGCATGAAGGAGTTAAGACGAGTTGATGGTTCATCCAGTCGGGGGCGCTTAGTGCACAAACAGAGGAGCCAGGTGTGTTCAGGGGCCAACCCTCATCACACATGTGAAGTTTCAAGTCAAACAGGCAAAGCATGAAGGAGTTATCCTGACTTGATGTTCCATGGCGAGGGGTCAAAATGGTGGCGCCATAGCGGGCACACCCTTTGACATAGAGAAAAGCTTTCGATAAATTTTGATCAGTATCGTCTCTGGATGATCTGAAAGAAATTTGAAGTGCATTGGACAAAATCCCTAGGAGGAGTTCGTTCAAATACAACGTGTAGAAATCACGCCATAGTGACATGAAAATTCAAAATGGCCGACTTTCTGTTTGGAGTAGAATTGGAAGGAAGTTGATTGGATTAACTATGTCCAGCAAGTCTGAAGGATCTACGATGAAGTATGTGGGTGTGACAGCCGTTCGAAGTGAAATGGCATGGTCCGAAACGCTCGCTAAAGTTTGACGAACCCTAGCAGCCATACCTTTTGACCTACAGAACTTCTTTTGATAACTTTTGATCAGCATGGTCTCATGATGATGTGTACCAAATTTGAAGACGGTTGGATGAAATCCCTCGTACGAGTTCGTTCAAATGCAAGTAGTGGAAATGGCCAAAATGGCAAAAATTACCTCAAAACGTAAAATCAAAATGGCAGAGTTCCTGTTGACATTTCACCATGACGTTAACAGACTTTTCTGTGCATCCCAGCATGGTAAATATGTGTACCGAATTTCGTGAGGCTACGATAAA
This sequence comes from Thalassophryne amazonica, assembly GCF_902500255.1. Classification (NCBI taxonomy): domain Eukaryota; kingdom Metazoa; phylum Chordata; class Actinopteri; order Batrachoidiformes; family Batrachoididae; genus Thalassophryne; species Thalassophryne amazonica. Next base: position 70,407,307 of record NC_047116.1, read on the forward strand.
AACCCCCAAAGCGGAGGGTTTTTTGAAAATTTCTAGGGGGCGCTATTTTGCTGCGACGATGTGCGGGACCCACAAAATACCAAATTTCGGATCCGGCCGGACGAGTTTGCAAAGTTTGTGAGTTTTTGAGCATGGGAAAAGGCCAAAATTTTGATTTCAAAAGTGAGAAGAATAATAATAACTAGGACTCGTTCCGCGTGACCGCCTACCCAGGCCAGCGCGTCCCCTTGTGACCAGATGCGCATGTGCGTACAGGGGCTGACCCTCATTACACATGTGAAGTTTCAAGTCAATCTGGTAATGCATGAAGGAGTTATGACAAGTTGATGATTCATCCAGTAGGGGGCGCTCAGAGCACAAACAGAGGAGCCGGGTGTGTTAAGGTGCTGACCCTCATTACACGTGAAGTTTCAAGTCAATCAAAAAAATTTTTTTCCTCCCAAAATGAGACATCCTGCGCTGACGTGCAGCAGCCGGCTGAGCTCAGCTCAGAGGTATGGAGTGACATTCATGCCAAAATGTCTGAAAGGAAATGCTTTTGACAAAAACTACAGATTTTATTTTTATTTATGTCCAAATATCAAGGATCCAGTGACCAATTTCATATTTATTTACTTTAAGACTCAATAAAATATTGTTGACATAGAAAACCTGTAAAGCCTACTTTTAGTACACAGAAAATTCACAGGCGGTATCAATAAGGGAATCGATAAGGAATCAGATCGATAAGCAGAATCGATAATGGCATCAATAGATAAATTGTTATCAATACCCATCCCCACTCCTGAGGAAGCCCATTTTGGCCGCTTGTACCCGCGATCTAGTTTTTTCGGTCATGACCCAACCCTCATTACCATAGGTGAGGGTCGGAACGAAGACTGACCAGTCGATCGAGAGCTTTGCCTTTTGGCTCAGCTCCCTTTTCGTCACAACAGTACAATAGAGCGAATGCAATACTGCCCCTGCTGCATCGATTCTCTGGCTGCTCTCATGCTCCATCATCCCCTCACTCGTGAACAAGACCCCAAGGTACTTGAACTCCTTCACTTGGGGCAAGGCCATATTCCAGGGCTTAACATAAACCAATTTGCCCCACTGGCCCCTAGGGCAGGTAGAATTTAGAAGTTAGTGGCCCACAGTGTGGGAGCATTGGCCCATGGTTTTGCACGCGAGAGTTCATGATATTCCACCTTGAAATCCTGCAAAAAAAAAACTGCCTATATAATATAAACCAATACAGAAAAAAACATAAAATAGTCTATGGACCATGAAGTAAAAAAAAAAAAAAAATAGAATTTATCAGAGGGCATTCTCAAGTGTAAAAAAATAAAGTGACTCCCATAAAATTTAGAAGGCATTTTTTAAGCAACCCTTAGAGTTGGCTAACTCACAGTCAGAAATGTAAAATACAGATGTAGGTCTATATCAAAACTAAAAAGTATGCCTTGTCTGGATTGGAATTATAGATTTAAAAATTGAAAAAAAAAATGCTTGGCTCCTTTGCAAATGTTGTCACTGTGGGGTTTCCACAAAGGCAAGCTGGTTAGACTTTTAAACTAGCTTCAAAACAGCCAGGGTCTCCCAGGACCAAGCATATACTTTACTTACTTGTCAGCATACGACAGATAGGCCCTGCAGATTTGGCAGAAAACCTCTTTCTTCTCTTGGTCATGACCAAGCCATGGCCATTTCTGTGGCCAGGTCGGGACAAAACCTCTCTTCCTCTTGTTTCTTTCATATAGCCTGTCTCTCTCCCTTAACTCATCATCACTAAGCTTCCTCTTCTGGCCAATTCCTTTAGCAAAACTCTTTCCTGGTTGTTGTCCGGGTTTAGGTGGATGTAGTTTAAAAATATTTCAATTTGAATTTCAAAGCATTCTGTTAGATTTGCGTCTTGTTCATCTTCGTTTCTTGCAGCTTCCTGCGCATTTAAATATGCTAATGAACACTGCCGAAGATCGGTGACGAAAACGGCCAAACACATGCTCCACGCATTCGACAACATACGTTTCAATATGCGCAGAGCATGGAGCGTGGTTAGGGATGGGTATTGATAAGATTTTATCGATATTAGACCATTATCGATTCCGCTTGTGAATTTTCTGTGTACTAAAAGTAGGCTTTAAAGGTTTTCTATGTCAACAACATTTTATTGAGTCTTAAAGTAAATAAATATGAAATTGGTCACTGGATCCTTAAACTCTGGACCTAAATAAACTCTATATGGTGGCTCCTTGATCTCTGAATAGAAATAGAAATAAACAAAATCTGTCCAAAGCATTTCCTTTCAGACATTATTGGCATGAATGTCATTCCATACCGCTGAGCTGAACTCTTGCAGCTCGCTGTGCTTCACGTCAGCATCAGTTTAATTCATAAAGAATGCAGGACGTCTCATTTTGGGAAGAAAAAAAAAAACGCTTTAGTTGATTGTAGTTTATTTTCTGTATTACAGTGTTTGGAAAGAGGTGTCATTTTATTTAAAGCAGCAATTCAATTTGAAGCCATTATTTCCAACCGGACAGTGTCTTGGCAGAGAGCCGTGCAGCATTTGGAGCTGTGTCAATGGAGCGGAGGACATTTCTCGTTTCTTGACTGCCACAAGACAAGATCCCACTTAGAGACTTTAATCTGCACAAAAGTGACTCACAGTCACGATTGACATATTTTAATGGCTTTGAGAGGAGTTAAGAAGCGACTTGCCGCTTCTGAAGAGTTATTATTACTATTATTGCTGTTGTTGTTGCTATTATTATTATGAATATATAAATTAAAAAATATTACAATCTTTAATACATTTGACTCTTATGACAAGCCCTGAGCCATTAATTATTATACAGAAAACAAATGCACACAAACGTGCTGAAATGCCAACAGCTACTGCTAACTTTAACATTGAAAACGCCATAGACATGTTAACGCGTTAGCATTAGTCCCCTTTTTAAGTTACAAAATACATCTATCAACTGTTTCAGAAGACCATAACAGGTTGGTTTAACACAAAAGGGTATATATTACTCACAGGCAGCGGTGGGGACAGATAACAAAAAAAAATTAACTTTGATAACAGCACTTGTGTCTTTGAGCGTCCTGCCCCCTGCTGGAAGCTCCAGTTTACTACAAGGCTTCCAGCACAAGCACAGCTGAGAGGAGCCACAAAGCTCAACTCTCTACTTAATCACAACACTGCCGTCAGGTGGAGGTCTTGGAAAATAAAGCAATGCTGACTTATGGTTTGGTGTAAATGAAATGAGTACTGATAGAATAACTCCATTAATGTCAATTCTGTCATTTGTGCAAAGTTAAGATATAACATATATCTTTTAATGTTGAATAATGCACTAATTCTGAAGTTTTGTAACAAACACAGACAGATGGCATTCTGGGTAAAATGTGCCTCCGGTAATACTGATTGGTTGACTCATTCATTCTATGTAAACCAACACGTTAATGTGGGGTGTGTCGTGTGTTGGTGTTTACAGATAATTGTGCTTTTGTAAAATATGCCATTTTTTATTTGTAAAAAGAAAAAAAAAAAGGCCATTTTCAAAAAAAAAAAAAAAAAAAAAAAAAAAAGCCAAGTTGTAATTAGATAACCGTCTGATATAACTGGTGTCAAAATAAATAGAACACAGCCATGATCTACTGGTGCCAGTGCAAGTTTTGGCCCTTTTTCAGCTGATTTTTCATTCGTGCGAGAATTTTTTGGATTGCACCGAGTTTCAAGTTAATCACACGTCCTGCATCGTTTAGTATACATGGAGTAACAAGCTGCGTTTAACATCTCACGACCACCTCCTGATCGGCGATCGTATGGTCAGATGAAAATCAAACCTTTTTAATTCTTGTCAGTCGTCGTGAGGGTATCCCGCTGGTGAAGCGCTACAAGCGTCCAACCTCTCGCACTGTGCCTGTGCAAACACTGCAGACCTGTCTTGTAATGTTTTTTTGTTGTTGTTTTGTTTTGTTTCTAAACTTTGATGTCTCCCATTGAGTTTTTGTAAATTAATTTTGAAAAAAAGCTTCTGTTTACGTTTTGCTTCTGGAAACATGAGTCCAACGTGGTTTTTGAACGTACAATGTGCGTGAGAACATAAACGTGCGCTCTGAACTTTTACACCGTGCGGTTCTGTGGTACAGTTTGAGCGGGAACCGAGTACAGTGATTGAAAGTATCAGCCCAGCTTCAGGGCGAATACTGCCATGAACACTACTGGCCAGTAGATGGCAGTAGACACCTTGAAAACTTGCCAAAACAAAATTCCAGATAATCTGTGTCTGCTACTCTGCTACGTTTAAGATGCATGGAATTTAATAAATGCAAACACAATAACAACGTCTATAATCATTTCTTAACGATACCCAACCCGAGATGCGAGATGTGGTCCGTGGTGCGAGACCAAAACAAACAAAGAAGAAGAAGACCAAAACAAACTTGGTGGACTCAGTGAAGTTTGATGACATGGAGATGTGACAAAATTCGACTTCGTCACCACAAAATATGGTAAAATAAATAGAATTTTGCGTATTTTTGTTGTGGCCCAAGCAGGCCATCATTTGATAAATTGTAGTGGCCCACAGTGGCCCGAAAGTGGGCCAAATTGGTGCTGGGCCAGCGGGCAAATGGCTGTGTCGAGCCCTGTATTCCCTACCCAGAATAGACAATCCATCGGTTTCCTGCTGAGAACTATGGCCTCAGATTTAGAGGTGCTGATCCTCATAATAATAATATATAATAATTTATTAATTTATATAGCGCCAAATCACGAGTAATCGTCTCAAGGTGCTTCACAAGCATTTAAAAGCAGAATAAAATGAAATAAGATTAAAATACAATAAAAATTTTAACCATAAAAAATTAAAAGAAGTAAAATAAATAAAAAGTATAAAAAAAAAGACACAATAAAATACTAATGATAAAATAGGGAGAAGAGATGGGGATTCCCATGATGCACTGAGTGTTTCTTTCTCTTTTTGCTCTGTATGCACCACTCTGCATTTAATCATTAGTGATTGATCTCTGCTCCCCTCCACAGCATGTCTTTTTCCTGGTTCTCTCCCTCAGCCCCAACCAGTCCTAGCAGAAGACTGCCCCTCCCTGAGCCTGGTTGTGCTGGAGGTTTCTTCCTGTTAAGAGGGAGTTTTTCCTTTCCACTGTCGCCAAGTGCTTGCTCACAGGGGGTCGTTTCGACCGTTGGGGTTTTTCCGTAATTATTGTATGGCCTTGCCTTACAATATGAAGCGCCTTGGGGCAACTGTTTGTTGTGATTTGGCGCTATATAAATAAAATTGATTTGATTTGATTAGTTTGTAAGAGAGTAATATAATGAGTATCTGTGCTGAATTTGATGCTTCCATCACCGTTTGTAGGATTGTTTCAGTTATCTGCTGCACTCAATCTGCAAGAACTTTGTAAAAACATTTATGGCAGAAATAACCAAAATGTGGGCCATGAAGGTGCTGCAGATACTCCATGAGAAATCACAAAATTAAATAAAAATGTCTCATTTTCAATCTTGTAAACTTTCAAAATTACCCAAAAGGTTAGATTTACAGGGTGGGCCAATAAAATGTTACCACTTTTTTAATTTGTACAATTAAAAAATGTAATAAATTATTGAACTGTGTGGAAAACAAGAGACAAAGTGGGAAACCTTTGGTATCATATAGTAATTTGATGCTTCTGTTACAAGTCTGTAAATAAAATTTTGAATAAGTTCTCATTTCAAACACTTGTGTATGATCAAAAAGTGGTAACAGTTTATTGGCCCACCCTGTATTTGAAAAATGTATTCAGAAATAATAAAATATAAATTATTCTTCATTTATGTCTCACATTTTAATGGCATATATGTGGAAATACTTCATATGCATCTTGTGTTGTTCTAAATTGTAATGATAGTTTAGGTGGGCTCCAGAAGCTTCTCAGATTCACAGTCTCAGCTCTTTGCTGCCCCCTTGTATCCTGCTTTAATCTGTGAGAATGCAACATATTTCTGTCGGAACTGAGCTCTGGGTCTCTGGAACTCTGTCCTTCTGTGAGATACTGTTACTGTGCTCGTCATGTCATTGTTGCGCACGTGTTCTAGTCTTTGTCTTACTCCCTCAAGCTATTTACAGACACTGTTCCAGGTTCTGAAGGTTCCTTCCAGGACCTGTACGTGGTCTATTAGATAATAAACCGACCCTTTTATTTATTTTTTTAACTATATGGATTTGAATGACATGCGATTACAATCATGCTTGAACCCTCGTGCGCATGCGTGAGTTTTTTCACGCATGTCAGTGACGTCATTTCCCTGTGGGCAGGCCTTGAGTGAGATGTGGTCCCGCACTCTCGGCTGAATTCCTTTGTTTCACACGCTGCTCGAGACGGCGCGCGTTGCTTTATCAACATTTTTTCTGGACCTATGAGGAATATCCGAGTGGACACTATTTGAGAAATTAAGCTGGTTTTCGGTGAAAAGTTTAACGGCTGATGAGAGATTATGGGGTGTTTCTGTCGGTGTAAGGACTTCCCACGCAGTGGGACGTCGTGCAGCGCTTCCAGGCGCCGTCGTCGGCCTGTTTCGACCTGAAAACATCCTAATTTAAGGCTTAATTCACCCAGGACGACGTGAGAGAACAGAGAAGATTCAGAAGAGGCCGGCATGAGGACTTTATGCGGACATTACATTGTTTAAGGACATTTTTTAATGAAAGACGTGCGCGCAAATTCGCAGAGTCGTTTCCGTGACGACTCGGCAAATCTGTGTGCGCCGCGACAGGAAAAACACCTCCGTGTTGAAAACCATTTGTAAAATTCAGGTGGCTTTTGATGGCTTTCAACAAGTGAGTAACTGAGAAATTGTTTAACAGCTTGGGCATGTTCCAACTTGCCCGTTAAGGTTTCCAACGGAGGTGTTTTTCCTATCGTGACCCCCCGCGGTCGGGTCCGGCCCGACATGCGACTCTGCCCGCACGTTCTTTCATTACAAAATGTCCGTTAACAATGGAATGTCCGAATAAACTCCTCATGCCGACTTCTTCTGAAAGTTCTCTGTTCTCTGACGACTTCCTGGGTCAACAGAGCCTGAAATGTGGAAGTTTTCAACTTGAAACGGCAAGACGCTGCCACCTCGAAGCGCAGATCGCCGTCAGGCGCCATGGACCGTCCTTACAGCGACACTACCAGACCAAAATCTCTCATCAGCCGTTAAATTTTTTACCGAAAACCAGCTGAATTTATCGAATGGTGTCCACTCAGTTGTGTCTTACAGTTTTGAAAAAATTTTGATCAAACAAAGCAGCAGTCTCTGAGCCATTCCTAAATAATGAAAAAATCGAAGAGAGGGTGGGCCACTCCTCACTCAAAGACTGCCCACAGGCGAATGACGTAACCGACAGGCGTGAAAAAACTCTCGCATGCCCACGAGGGTTCAAGCATGTCTGAAGTAAAAACATATGAATGAAATCCTTATAGTTTTTGAAAAAAATAAAAAGGACCGTTACTTTATTGACAGACCTCGTATTTTACTGATTAATGATTTATTTACCTGCAACAATTAATCAGAATGTCTTTTTTAAGTCACTTTGTCTGCATGACACGTGGATTACACGTAATGTCTGTTGATATAGATGCATCGTAGGTCTGCCAGTTATATACACCAAATAGAGAGTTAAGGTAACCTACATTGACACTTGCACAAATTTGACTGCTACCACAAAACCAAAGATAGTTCTGTTAACAAAGACTGTTTCTGGGACCAGACTTCCATCACAACCCCTCTTTCTCCCTCTCTCTCTTTTGAAAACCGACATTTCTGCACACTTACACATTTACACTATTCAGGTCAACGTGTCACATCTGGTAGCAAATCCGGATATTAATACTACCAAATTACCAAGGAAATGGAGGAATAACCGATGAGGAAAATATTTGACCGTTACAACAACATGTTATAAAGTATCAGTAACACAAACAAAGCTGAGTGAACAAACCTGTTCTGTAGAAGAGATTTGGAAGATTAAAAATGGAATCCAGCCCTTTACCTCTTTTGTTCTCTTCTTTTAATTGACTCATTTCTTCTTCCTGGTCTGTGATCATTCCTTCATCAGCTGTAGTCTCAACATGTCCCTCAGCTGCTGGACTTCAGACATGTTTGTAAAAAGACTTTAAAACAGACAAAGGAAAGAGAGAGTCAACGACCAAGTGGAGGAAAAACTAAAAACAAGCCGTTTTAATCATCTGCTGCTGCTCTGCTGCCCAGGCTGACCAATCACAAGTTTGTGACAACACCGAAATGTCCCTGTGCTGGGACAGATGTCCAAAAGCAGGAGACACCAACCCTGATCCCAGAGATCACTTCACGTGCACATTTTCCTTATGTACCTGCTGCAACCAACTGATTAGCGAGAAAGAGAGATGATATTAATGTCCATGAGATGTTTGTTTAAATCAAACTATGATGGTGTTAAAATAAAATTAAGTGTTCTGAACTTACACGCTCAGTGATCGGGAATAGAAATGAAGATAATGAGACACTGTCCCTATTTTGTGGCAAATTAATGGGACAATTTAGTTTACAATAAGACATTTGCCAGAAATTATGGCAACAAATTTATAACAATTTTTAAGCTAACATTTGTGTTTAGCTTTCATTTAGATATATTTTATATGTTTAGTTGCCTCAATGGTCAAACTTAGAGCCTTATGAGTGAATTTAATTTTCCAGGATTGTTGAAAAATAATTCAAATGCTTGGTTTGGGCCATATGGCAAAAAAGTAACTTTTTTCCCCATATTGATAATTTGGATGTGTACTATGATACATATATTATGTATCATAGTACATTCAGTAGTATTCAGTTATATTGACTGAAGCCTGAAGAAACCATGTCAGATTGAAAAATTAGATTAAAATAATGTCATGTAGTAGTAAATACATTCTCAAAGCATTTTGTAATTTAACAATGATTTGGTACCAGTGTCGAGGACAAACACTCTAGAGCTCAAATCTTGTGCCAAACATCAGGGGGACTTCCCCTAATATAGATCTGGCAGAGAAAGATTTACATACAGTACAGTACACTGAACAGCAAAGTACATTCAGGAGGAGAAAAACAGCTGAAGCTCACAGAAAAATCCTACAGCAATAAAATGCAGCAGCCAATCACATCTACACCGAGCAACGAAAGACAACTGATGATGTCACGTAGCCTAGCCGTAGGGATGGGTATTGATAAGATTTTATCGATGTCAATACCATTATTCATTCCGCTTATCAATCCGATTCACCTCTTGTGAATTTTCTGTGTACTAACAGTAGGCTTTACAGGTTTTCTATGTCAACAACATTTTATTTAGTCTTAAAGTATATAAATATGAAAATGGTCACTGCATCCTTAAACTCTGGACATAAATAAACTCTACATGGTGAATCCATGATCTCTGGACACAAGTAGAAATAAACTAAATCTGTAGTTTTTGTCAAAAGCATTTCCTTTCAGACATTATTGGCATGAACATCTTTCCATACGTATGAGCTGAGCTCTTGCAGCTGACTGTGCTGCACGTCAGGATGTAATTCATAAAGAATGCAGGACGTCTGATTTTGGGAGGAAAAAAACATTTTAGTCTATTGTAGTTTGTCTGTTAATACAATGTTTGGAAAGAGGTGTCACATGTCCAGTAATAACATGTCACATGTCACATGTAATAACTGGTCACATGTCCAAGAACTCTTCCACTCTCAGAATGCGCAATAAATCATTTGTATGTGTGATATTATCAACACTATCAGAAGCCATAATTCACCCTCAGTGTTAAACAGGTTTATGAAGTTGTCTTATTCAGATAGATCTTCAATTTTATTTTCTTCTAATATGGTTATTTTTATTATAGGGTAACATGGGGGTTAGTGCGCTTATGTCTAATCCAGGAGGTTGCAGTTCCAAGACCAGCCATGCCCATTCTCCATGTCATGTGGAGTTGCGTCAGGAAGGACATCGAGTGTAAAACTTCTGCCAAATCAACATGCATATACATATTAGATCTGCTGTGGCGACCCTGAGCAAAAAGATACAAGCTGAAAGAACTTAGGATGGTTATTTTCTTACCCAGTCTCTTGCTCTTCATGTCGACTTGTATCTCTGTTTATCTGTGCAGTTGGAACATCAGCAGTTTCCTTCAGGATAAATTAAGTGTTCTGACTTTACCTGGTTAACAGGGTGCTGCGTTTTGAAGCACAGTGTTTCTATAACAAAGTGAACAAAGTTTGATAAATGATTATTTTTATGTTCAGAGGTTTGCATCACTGTGATTTAGAATCTTTGAATGAAACCATGGTGTTGTGCTCATAGTTCAGCAGTTTGGAGTCATGTTGATACCAGCTTCTGATTTTATGAATTGCGTGCAAAGTTCCATTTTTTGTGTGTATAAAATGAGGAAAAATTGTAATCGATAGTATCGACTGATTAGCTTCATCAATCCATCACCAAGCTGAATTGTCCTTCATTTATCATCATAAAGTACAGTTTGTTTTATGTATTTTTGCTGATATTTGGTGTTCGGTCTATAATAAGAACTCCAACACAAACTAACAGTGGACAAACCTGCTCTGGATCAGCGAATTTCAGGCTTGAAAACAGCATCCAGTACGTTGATTAGTTTCTTCTCTTCTTTAAATCCACTCGTTTCTTCTTGCTGCTCTACGATCTGTTTGTTTCTACCAACTCAAATATCTCGGCATTAGCAGCAGTTAGCCGCTGTTTCAAAAACCTTCTCAGCTGTTCCACCTTTTCGCGCTAACTTCGCCTTTTCTTCTTCTTCTGGTTTACTGTCGACCTTTGTGCTTCTGGAGCTCTTCAAAAAAACATATTCGAGGATCATAGAGTGAACTTTGATCAACGTCTCCAGCTAACTAGCTTTAGCATCGGACCACAACAGGAAACAATTCTTCTTCGTTGCATTCTCATGGCGGTGACGATTCATTGCATTACCGCCACCTAATGGACTGAAGTATGGACAAGAGATTTGCAGAAACATAAAAAGAACGAAGAAAAGCTATATTCTCTCCATCAATCCTGTAACTTAAAGATGTTGAACTGTTGGGTTCTTCAATGTGCTCTTCACACAGCTGTCATTGTCAGAGTGCAGCAGATAATCAATAAATGACTGTGACTTTGCTCCTGTGAGTACTTTTCCTGCTAGTCAAACAAACTGAAGGTTGTGTGTGAGTTTGATCCTCCATTATCTTCAGACACAGTTTTCCAGTCCTTTATGATGCAACGTCAACAGGTTATGAACCCAGGAAGTTGTTTGAAAGCCGATGGAAGAGATTATGTTTTGATGGAGATGAGAAAAACTACTAGTTATGGGAAACTAAGTTTCTCGTACACCTGCATCTGCTCGGTTGAAAGAGGACCAAACTCCAAGAGCCAGATGAAGGTGATGACGGTGCAGATGAAGATGCTGAAAGAAATGAAGAGGTGTTTGTTGAACTGATTCAAGTGTTGGATGATAAAAGTCACTTGTGATGAGAGATGCAGCGGACGATGGCAGGAAGATGCTTCAGATTCTCAGTGACCATGATGCTGGTAAGGTGAAGCCACATGTGATCAGCCTGTATATGCAGCTGACATCAAAAAACTGTTCATGAGATCGTCACAGATTATATTATTCACAGAGACTGTTATCACCACACAGAGGAAGGAAGAAGAGATTTTGAGTGATGTTTATTTAAAAGGTTTGATTCAAGTTACAAGCCACAAAAGCACATATTAGAGCACAGAGGACAGAGGACCAGCGGGGTTGTGTTAAAGCCTGGAACTCCGATGAGGGCGCTCAACCCACATAGACAATATCCATGGTAACGGACAGACTTCTGAAGCATGGTTCCACTCCCTTCCCCCTACCCCCTCCCTTCCCTGATCAACACCTCCCCTCTCCGGCGCCGTCAACGTCACTTTCCCAAGCTGGCTGACTGGCGGCGCGACTCAAGGTTGCAGCGGCTGTAACACACCACATCGCCTCAATTGGGAAAACGGACTGTTCAAGTTTTAGTGCACATAACAATGTCAAATGTATATGTGTTGTCTTAATTTCTGATGTGTGCCATTATTACGGTGAACAAGTAATAACTGTGGATTAATTGCGGTTTGTCTGTGGTATGTGAGTGTGCAAATCTCGTTGTTGTCATGACAATGATAAATAAAGCTATCTATCTATTAAAGACAGGTACAGCCAATGTTCTTGATTGACAGCAGAGATTGTACGGTGGACATGATACTGATGAAGGCATTGTACGTCCCATTGTTCCACCAAGACAACTTGTCCATTCTTTAAAGGAGTAGAGACAGCGCAACCACCAGACTTTCTGGTAAGTCAGAACAGCTGTTTTGATTTTATTTTCCGCTCCATGCGTCCGTCACTTCACTTTCTGATTGGCTGCACATCACATTCAGCAGGCTGCGTGCTCATTAGTGGTCGGAGGACACCACACACGCTGCGATATCGGGCCCAGACAATCCAACATGTTGAATATCCCTGATTTGCGATCAGAGTGCCCCTGACGTCCTTTCAAGCAGATCAGAGCACTCTTAACACACCACATACGGGAGGAATATCTGATAAGATTATCTTTAGCGTCATCACGATCGCCGTGGCGTCCTTAAGATTGTCAGAAGGGGAAGATCGGGTCCAGTATCGGCCTAATTATCTTGCCGTGTGAACCAGGTATAAGTCATACCCAATGTCATGCTCCTTCAGGATCTTGCTGAGCTGGTCTGTGGTTAAGCAGAATAAAAGTGGTGAGAGGCTGTTTCCCTGGAATATTCCTCTCTGAACTCATATGTCTGGAATTATTATTTGCTCCTCTGTGTGGTTTAGGGTGATGGTGGTGTTCCACTTGTTCATTTGTGCCCTCAGGAAAGATCTTATTTCCTCTTTGATATTGTAGAGTTTTAAGCACCTCATGATCCAGGAGTGTGGCACGCTGTCAAATGTCGTTTTGTAATCAATCCAAGTCATGTTAATGTTTCTCCTCCTTTTTTTGCAGTCCTCCAGGAAAGCTTTATTTATCAATAACTGGTCTTGAGTTCCTAAAAAATTTCTTATGCAGCCTTTTTGCTCATTTTGGATTTTGTTGATGCCAGGTGCTTTGAAGTTACTGTATTCACTCATTTTCTTTCTGCTCTCCCCTTCAGTGATTACAACTACTGGCATTTGCTGTTTATCTTTGTTTTTTCTCTTTTATTACTTCTATCCACTCGACCTCCTGGTGTTGTTTTGGGTCTTCAAATTGTGGTCTCCACAATCTTTCAACTTCTTCTCTCTCGGGTGGCTGTTGTACTTCTATTGTGACCTTTGCTGTGTTTTTGTTTTTGTCTTCGTTTTTCATTTGCCTTGAATTTCCTTCTAATAGGGTGCAGTGGGCCCCAGACATGGGGTCTAAAGTTGCACCCTTAACATTACTGACTTTGTATCCGAGGGCTCTCTTCAAGATGGTGACCTATCCTCTCCTTAAATACTGTCTTTGATCTCCTGCCCCACTTCTCATGTTTTAGTAAGTGAAGGTGGTTGGCTCTCACTGCGGTATTGTATCACTTCCTGTTCCGGAGCACAGCGGTGTTTTTCTGTATCTGTTAGCTGTTTAATCTGCGCAGTTAGATTGATCTAGTTATCTAGATTACGATTTGTTTCCCAGTGTAATCTTTACGTGCCTTAACTAAAGCACTCATTCTGCTGAATCACCTCTAAATTATTTACACATTATTCACTTTGCGTGTTTTTAGGAATCCGCTAGCTTAGCGTAGCTACTAGCTCTTAGCCGATTTAGCATGGCGGCTTCTCCTGTCTCTCCCGCACTTTTCTGCTCTGGGTGTGAAATGTTTAGTTATTCCTCGGCCTCCTTTAGCAGTAATGGTACTTGTAATAAGTGTAGCTTATTCGTAGCTTTGGAGGCCAGGATGGGCGAATTGGAGACTCGGCTCCGCACCGTGGAAAATTCTACAGCTAGCCAGGCCCCTGTAGTCGGTGCGGACCAAGGTAGCTTAGCCGCCGTTAGTTCCCCCCTGGCAGATCCCGAGCAGCCGGAAAAGCAGGCTGACTGGGTGACTGTGAGGAGGAAGCGTAGCCCTAAACAGAAGCCCCGTGTACACCGCCAACCCGTTCACATTTCTAACCGTTTTTCCCCACTCGACGACACACCCGCCGAGGATCAAACTCTGGTTATTGGCGACTCTGTTTTGAGAAATGTGAAGTTAGCGACACCAGCAACCATAGTCAATTGTCTTCCGGGGGCCAGAGCAGGCGACATTGAAGGAAATTTGAAACTGCTGGCTAAGGCTAAGCGTAAATTTGGTAAGATTGTAATTCACGTCGGCAGTAATGACACCCGGTTACGCCAATCGGAGGTCACTAAAATTAACATTAAATCGGTGTGTAACTTTGCAAAAACAATGTCGGACTCTGTAGTTTTCTCTGGGCCCCTCCCCAATCAGACCGGGAGTGACATGTTTAGCCGCATGTTCTCCTTGAATTGCTGGCTGTCTGAGTGGTGTCCAAAAAATGAGGTGGGCTTCATAGATAATTGGCAAAGCTTCTGGGGAAAACCTGGTCTTGTTAGGAGAGACGGCATCCATCCCACTTTGGATGGAGCTGCTCTCATTTCTAGAAATCTGGCTAATTTTCTTAAATCCTCCAAACCGTGACTATCCAGGGTTGGGACCAGGAAGCAGAGTTGTAGTCTTACACACCTCTCTGCAGCTTCTCTCCCCCTGCCATCCCCTCATTACCCCATCCCCGTAGAGACGGTGCCTGCTCCCAGACCACCAATAACCAGCAAAAATCTATTTAAGCATAAAAATTCAAAAAGAAAAAAATAATATAGCACCTTCAACTGCACCACAGACTAAAACAGTTAAATGTGGTCTATTAAACATTAGGTCTCTCTCTTCTAAGTCCCTGTTGGTAAATGATATAATAATTGATCAACATATTGATTTATTCTGCCTAACAGAAACCTGGTTACAGCAGGATGAATATGTTAGTTTAAATGAGTCAACACCCCCGAGTCACACTAACTGTCAGAATGCTCGTAGCACGGGCCGGGGCGGTGGATTAGCAGCAATCTTCCATTCCAGCTTATTAATTAATCAAAAACCCAGACAGAGCTTTAATTCATTTGAAAGCTTGTCTCTTAGTCTTGCCCATCCAAATTGGAAGTCCCAAAAACCAGTTTTATTTGTTATTATCTATCGTCCACCTGGTCGTTACTGTGAGTTTCTCTGTGAATTTTCAGACCTTTTGTCTGACTTAGTGCTTAGCTCAGATAAGATAATTATAGTGGGCGATTTTAACATCCACACAGATGCTGAGAATGACAGCCTCAACACTGCATTTAATCTATTATTAGACTCTATTGGCTTTGCTCAAAAAGTAAATGAGTCCACCCACCACTTTAATCATATCTTAGATCTTGTTCTGACTTATGGTATGGAAATAGAAGACTTAACAGTATTCCCTGAAAACTCCCTTCTGTCTGATCATTTTTTAATAACATTTACATTTACTCTGATGGACTACCCAGCAGTAGGGAATAAGTTTCATTACACTAGAAGTCTTTCAGAAAGCGCTGTAACTAGGTTTAAGGATATGATTCCTTCTTTATGTTCTCTAATGCCATATAACAACACAGTGCAGAGTAGCTACCTAAACTCTGTAAGGGAGATAGAGTATCTCGTCAATAGTTTTACATCCTCATTGAAGACAACTTTGGATGCTGTAGCTCCTCTGAAAAAGAGAGCTTTAAATCAGAAGTGTCTGACTCCATGGTATAACTCTCAAACTCGTAGCTTAAAGCAGATAACCCGTAAGTTGGAGAGGAAATGGCGTCTCACTAATTTAGAAGATCTTCACTTAGCCTGGAAAAAGAGTCTGTTGCTCTATAAAAAAGCCCTCCGTAAAGCTAGGACATCTTTCTACTCATCACTAATTGAAGAAAATAAGAACAACCCCAGGTTTCTTTTCAGCACTGTAGCCAGGCTGACAAAGAGTCAGAGCTCTATTGAGCTGAGTATTCCATTATCTTTAACTAGTAATGAGTTCATGACTTTCTTTGCTAACAAAATTTTAACTATTAGAGAAAAAATTACTCATAACCATCCCAAAGACGTATCGTTATCTTTGGCTGCTTTCAGTGATGCCGGTATTTGGTTAGACTCTTTCTCTCCGATTGTTCTGTCTGAGTTATTTTCATTAGTTACTTCATCCAAACCATCAACATGTTTATTAGACCCCATTCCTACCAGGCTGCTCAAGGAAGCCCTACCATTATTTAATGCTTCGATCTTAAATATGATCAATCTATCTTTGTTAGTTGGCTATGTACCACAGGCTTTTAAGGTGGCAGTAATTAAACCATTACTTAAAAAGCCATCACTTGACCCAGCTATCTTAGCTAATTATAGGCCAATCTCCAACCTTCCTTTTCTCTCAAAAATTCTTGAAAGGGTAGTTGTAAAACAGCTAACTGATCATCTGCAGAGGAATGGTCTATTTGAAGAGTTTCAGTCAGGTTTTAGAATTCATCATAGTACAGAAACAGCATTAGTGAAGGTTACAAATGATCTTCTTATGGCCTTGGACAGTGGACTCATCTCTGTGCTTGTTCTGTTAGACCTCAGTGCT
Organism: Thalassophryne amazonica; assembly: GCF_902500255.1. Lineage (NCBI taxonomy): Eukaryota > Metazoa > Chordata > Actinopteri > Batrachoidiformes > Batrachoididae > Thalassophryne > Thalassophryne amazonica. Next base: position 70,423,974 of record NC_047116.1, read on the forward strand.
GCTTTTGATACTGTTGACCATAAAATTTTATTACAGAGATTAGAGCATGCCATAGGTATTAAAGGCACTGCGCTGCGGTGGTTTGAATCATATTTGTCTAATAGATTACAATTTGTTCATGGAAATGGGGAATCTTCTTCACAGACTAAAGTTAATTATGGAGTTCCACAAGGTTCTGTGCTAGGACCAATTTTATTCACTTTATATATGCTTCCCTTAGGCAGTATTATTAGACGGTATTGCTTAAATTTTCATTGTTACGCAGATGATACCCAGCTTTATCTATCCATGAAGCCAGAGGACACACACCAATTAGCTAAACTGCAGGATTGTCTTACAGACATAAAGACATGGATGACCTCTAATTTCCTGCTTTTAAACTCAGATAAAACTGAAGTTATTGTACTTGGCCCCACAAATCTTAGAAACATGGTGTCTAACCAGATCCTTACTCTGGATGGCATTACCCTGACCTCTAGTAATACTGTGAGAAATCTTGGAGTCATTTTTGATCAGGATATGTCATTCAAAGCGCATATTAAACAAATATGTAGGACTGCTTTTTTGCATTTACGCAATATCTCTAAAATCAGAAAGGTCTTGTCTCAGAGTGATGCTGAAAAACTAATTCATGCATTTATTTCCTCTAGGCTGGACTATTGTAATTCATTATTATCAGGTTGTCCTAAAAGTTCCCTAAAAAGCCTTCAGTTAATTCAAAATGCTGCAGCTAGAGTGCTGACGGGGACTAGAAGGAGAGAGCATATCTCACCCATATTGGCCTCTCTTCATTGGCTTCCTGTTAATTCTAGAATAGAATTTAAAATTCTTCTTCTTACTTATAAGGTTTTGAATAATCAGGTCCCATCTTATCTTAGGGACCTCGTAGTACCATATCACCCCAATAGAGCGCTTCGCTCTCAGACTGCAGGCTTACTTGTAGTTCCTAGGGTTTGTAAGAGTAGAATGGGAGGCAGAGCCTTCAGCTTTCGGGCTCCTCTCCTGTGGAACCAGCTCCCAATTCAGATCAGGGAGACAGACACCCTCTCTACTTTTAAGATTAGGCTTAAAACTTTCCTTTTTGCTAAAGCTTATAGTTAGGGCTGGATCAGGTGACCCTGAACCATCCCTTAGTTATGCTGCTATAGACGTAGACTGCTGGGGGGTTCCCATGATGCACTGTTTCTTTCTCTTTTTGCTCTGTATGCACCACTCTGCATTTAATCATTAGTGATCGATCTCTGCTCCCCTCCACAGCATATCTTTTTCCTGGTTCTCTCCCTCAGCCCCAACCAGTCCCAGCAGAAGACTGCCCCTCCCTGAGCCTGGTTCTGCTGGAGGTTTCTTCCTGTTAAAAGGGAGTTTTTCCTTCCCACTGTAGCCAAGTGCTTGCTCACAGGGGGTCGTTTTGACCGTTGGGGTTTTACATCATTATTGTCTGGCCTTGCCTTACAATATAAAGCGCCTTGGGGCAACTGTTTGTTGTGATTTGGCGCTATATAAAAAAAAAAATTGAAAATTGAAATTGAATTGAAGTAGTCAAAGATCTTTTTCTTCTCCCCAACAGATCAATTTATAATGATGTAGTTTCACTTGATTCTTTTAGCCCTTTGATGGTGTTGTTGCTGGGGTCCAGGATCAGAACTATCTGGTGGATGACCCAGCTGATCTGGTCGATGACCCAGCTGAGTGCTGCCACAGAAGAGATGTCTCCCCGCAGCACTGGGAGAAGTTGCACCATTGCTTTCTTCACACGCTCTCGTGCCTAGGGCGCTTTGTGGAGTTTTTAGCTGGGGTTTGTTTCTTTTGAAACATCCTCATACCAAGATCTCTCCTGGCAAACCCCTTCACAGTGGGGCCGAGGACACTCGAGGCTCGTGCCCAGTAGGAAGTATGAATTATCATGTGTTTGTTCAGGTGGCTCTTTCATTCAAATCTTTGACCACATGCAGAACAGCCAAGTGTTCTTTGTCCTGTCTGAATTCTCTTGTCTGTGTTCAGAGATGCCTTTTGTTTTTGTCCTTTATGCCGATTGGGACAGCTAAATGATATTCCACTTGCTTGACTCCCCTTGTGTTGCTCCAGGTTGTCAATGTGACCAGAAACATTTCCATATTTAGAAAAATGTAATTGTTTCTCAGCAATGTTGCATTTGCTTTTACTAACAATATCAGTATTTTGTTGACACTTAAAACTTGACTGAAGTTTTCTGGCCTGTTTCCAGTCATCAATGTCATCAGTCTCCGTTGCAGAACTGTCTGAACTCCTGCCACTGGTATCTGGTTGTGGATGACTGTTTGGACTCGAGTTGCTGGCTGGTTGAAGTCAATCAATCAATCAATCAATCAATCAATCAATCAATCAATCAATTTTTTTATATAGCGCCAAATGACAACAAACAGTTGCCCCAAGGTTCTTTATATTGTAAGGCAAGGCCACACAATAATTATGTAAAACCCCAACGGTCAAAACGACCCCCTGTGAGCAAGCACTTGGCTACAGTGGGAAGGAAAAACTCCCTTTTAACAGGAAGAAACCTCCAGCAGAACCAGGCTCAGGGAGGGGCAGTCTTCTGCTGGGACTGGTTGGGGCTGAGGGAGAGAACCAGGAAAAAGACATGCTGTGGAGGGGAGCAGAGATCGATCACTAATGATTAAATGCAGAGTGGTGCATACAGAGCAAAAAGAGAAAGAAACAGTGCATCATGGGAACCCCCCAGCAGTCTACGTCTATAGCAGCATAACTAAGGGATGGTTCAGGGTCACCTGATCCAGCCCTAACTATAAGCTTTAGCAAAAAGGAAAGTTTTAAGCCTAATCTTAAAAGTAGAGAGGGTGTCTGTCTCCCTGATCTGAATTGGGAGCTGGTTCCACAGGAGAGGAGCCTGAAAGCTGAAGGCTCTGCCTCCCATTCTACTCTTACAAACCCTAGGAACTACAAGTAAGCCTGCAGTCTGAGAGCGAAGCGCTCTATTGGGGTGATATGGTACTACGAGGTCCCTAAGATAAGATGGGACCTGATTATTCAAAACCTTATAAGTAAGAAGAAGAATTTTAAATTCTATTCTAGAATTAACAGGAAGCCAATGAAGAGAGGCCAATATGGGTGAGATATGCTCTCTCCTTCTAGTCCCCGTCAGTACTCTAGCTGCAGCATTTTGAATTAACTGAAGGCTTTTTAGGGAACTTTTAGGACAACCTGATAATAATGAATTACAATAGTCCAGCCTAGAGGAAATAAATGCATGAATTAGTTTTTCAGCATCACTCTGAGACAAGACCTTTCTGATTTTAGAGATATTGCGTAAATGCAAAAAAGCAGTCCTACATATTTGTTTAATATGCGCTTTGAATGACATATCCTGATCAAAAATGACTCCAAGATTTCTCACAGTATTACTAGAGGTCAGGGTAATGCCATCCACAGTAAGGATCTGGTTAGACACCATGTTTCTAAGATTTGTGGGGCCAAGTACAATAACTTCAGTTTTATCTGAGTTTAAAAGCAGGAAATTAGAGGTCATCCATGTCTTTATGTCTGTAAGACAATCCTACAGTTTAGCTAATTGGTGTGTGTCCTCTGGCTGGCTTCATGGATACATAAAGCTGGGTATCATCTGCGTAACAATGAAAATTTAAGCAATACCGTCTAATAATACTGCCTAAGGGAAGCATGTATAAAGTGAATAAAATTGGTCCTAGCACAGAACCTTGTGGAACTCCATAATTAACTTTAGTCTGTGAAGAAGATTCCCCATTTACATGAACAAATTGTAATCTATTAGACAAATATGATTCAAACCACTGCAGCGCAGTGCCTTTAATACCTATGGCATGCTCTAATCTCTGTAATAAAATTTTATGGTCAACAGTATCAAAAGCAGCACTGAGGTCTAACAGAACAAGCACAGAGATGAGTCCACTGTCCGAGGCCATAAGAAGATCATTTGTAACCTTCACTAATGCTGTTTCTGTACTATGATGAATTCTAAAACCTGACTGAAACTCTTCAAATAGACCATTCCTCTGCAGATGATCAGTTAGCTGTTTTACAACTACCCTTTCAAGAATTTTTGAGAGAAAAGGAAGGTTGGAGATTGGCCTATAATTAGCTAAGATAGCTGGGTCAAGTGATGGCTTTTTAAGTAATGCTTTAATTACTGCCACCTTAAAAGCCTGTGGTACATAGCCAACTAACAAAGATAGATTGATCATATTTAAGATCGAAGCATTAAATAATGGTAGGGCTTCCTTGAGCAGCCTGGTAGGAATGGGGTCTAATAAACATGTTGATGGTTTGGATGAAGTAACTAATGAAAATAACTCAGACAGAACAATCGGAGAGAAAGAGTCTAACCAAATACCGGCATCACTGAAAGCAGCCAAAGATAACGATACGTCTTTGGGATGGTTATGAGTAATTTTTTCTCTAATAGTTAAAATTTTGTTAGCAAAGAAAGTCATGAAGTCATTACTAGTTAAAGTTAATGGAATACTCAGCTCAATAGAGCTCTGACTCTTTGTCAGCCTGGCTACAGTGCTGAAAAGAAACCTGGGGTTGTTCTTATTTTCTTCAATTAGTGATGAGTAGAAAGATGTCCTAGCTTTACGGAGGGCTTTTTTTATAGAGCAACAGACTCTTTTTCCAGGCTAAGTGAAGATCTTCTAAGTTAGTGAGACGCCATTTCCTCTCCAACTTACGGGTTATCTGCTTTAAGCTACGAGTTTGTGAGTTATACCACGGAGTCAGGCACTTCTGATTTAAAGCTCTCTTTTTTAGAGGAGCTACAGCATCCAAAGTTGTCTTCAATGAGGATGTAAAACTATTGACGAGATACTCTATCTCACTTACAGAGTTTAGGTAGCTACTCTGCACTGTGTTGGTATATGGCATTAGAGAACATAAAGAAGGAATCATATCCTTAAACCTAGTTACAGCGCTTTCTGAAAGACTTCTAGTGTAATGAAACTTATTCCCCACTGCTGGGTAGTCCATCAGAGTAAATGTAAATGTTATTAAGAAATGATCAGACAGAAGGGAGTTTTCAGGGAATACTGTTAAGTCTTCTATTTCCATACCATAAGTCAGAACAAGATCTAAGATATGATTAAAGTGGTGGGTGGACTCATTTACTTTTTGAGCAAAGCCAATAGAGTCTAATAATAGATTAAATGCAGTGTTGAGGCTGTCATTCTCAGCATCTGTGTGGATGTTAAAATCGCCCACTATAATTATCTTATCTGAGCTAAGCACTAAGTCAGACAAAAGGTCTGAAAATTCACAGAGAAACTCACAGTAACGACCAGGTGGACGATAGATAATAACAAATAAAACTGGTTTTTGGGACTTCCAATTTGGATGGACAAGACTAAGAGTCAAGCTTTCAAATGAATTAAAGCTCTGTCTGGGTTTTTGATTAATTAATAAGCTGGAATGGAAGATTGCTGCTAATCCTCCGCCCCGGCCCGTGCTACGAGCATTCTGACAGTTAGTGTGACTCGGGGGTGTTGACTCATTTAAACTAACATATTCATCCTGCTGTAACCAGGTTTCTGTAAGGCAGAATAAATCAATATGTTGATCAATTATTATATCATTTACCAACAGGGACTTAGAAGAGAGAGACCTAATGTTTAATAGACCACATTTAACTGTTTTAGTCTGTGGTGCAGTTGAAGGTGCTATATTATTTTTTCTTTTTGAATTTTTATGCTTAAATAGATTTTTGCTGGTTATTGGTAGTCTGGGAGCAGGCACCGTCTCTACGGGGATGGGGTAATGAGGGGATGGCAGGGGGAGAGAAGCTGCAGAGAGGTGTGTAAGACTACAACTCTGCTTCCTGGTCCCAACCCTGGATAGTCACGGTTTGGAGGATTTAAGAAAATTGGCCAGATTTCTAGAAATGAGAGCTGCTCCATCCAAAGTGGGATGGATGCCGTCTCTCCTAACAAGACCAGGTTTTCCCCAGAAGCTTTGCCAATTATCTATGAAGCCCACCTCATTTTTTGGACACCACTCAGACAGCCAGCAATTCAAGGAGAACATGCGGCTAAACATGTCACTCCCGGTCTGATTGGGGAGGGGCCCAGAGAAAACTACAGAGTCTGACATTGTTTTTGCAAAGTTACACACCGATTTAATGTTAATTTTAGTGACCTCCGATTGGCGTAACCGGGTGTCATTACTGCCGACGTGAATTACAATCTTACCAAATTTACGCTTAGCCTTAGCCAGCAGTTTCAAATTTCCTTCAATGTCGCCTGCTCTGGCCCCCGGAAGACAATTGACTATGGTTGCTGGTGTCGCTAACTTCACATTTCGCAAAACAGAGTCGCCAATAACCAGAGTTTGATCCTCGGCGGGTGTGTCGTCGAGTGGGGAAAAAGAAGTCATCGTCATCTCCATCAGCTTCTGCTGTCAGTGTTCTGTGTACAGATGAGCTGCTGGCTACGGGCTCAGCCTCTGTGCTCTCATCACTTCGGCTTTGATGAAGCTGTGATGACTCTGGTTTTTCATCATCATTTTCACTTTTCACAGGGACGGCAGTGAAACCAAACTTGGTGAGATCTGCCTCCTCCAGGTGCTGAAGCTGCTCTCCCTGCTGACTTATCCACAGCTTCTCTTCTTTTTTAATGTCCTCCTGGTCAACACTCAGATTCCATTCCTGGTGTTCAGACAGAATTTATTCTTTCATCACCAACAACGGCTGAATGTCTGTAAAGAAACAAATTAACAATAAATGTTAGAACAACACTCAATAAAATAAAGTATCAGTGTGGTGAGCTTAACCTGACAGCAATGAGTTTTTGTACTGATGGAAGTGATAAAGTGGAAATGTACATCAGGAGGGTTTGTTTTACATTTCACACTTTTTAATTCAACCTTTGTTTTCCAGAATTGACGAATGTAAAGTTTTATTTTCTGGATTGCCACATAAGAGTATGAGACATCTACAGATGGCACAGAATGCTGCTGCTCGAGTGTTGATGAAAACCAGTGGTGGGCACAGATAACAAAAAAATTAACTTCGATAACAGATAATCAGATAACTGAAAAGTTATCGTTGATAAAGATAAACCAATAAACCACCCAAAAATGTATCAGATGTTACAGATAACCGATAAATTCCAGCATTGTTTCCCATGCACTTGCAACTAGTAACAAGCTGATTTTGAGTTTTAACACCACGATTCCGTCTGGAAGCATCAAAAAGGATGACAGACCCAAACAATGAGTCAGCACTTTTGTCTTTGAGCATCCTACCACCTGCTGAAAGCTCCTGTTTATTACATGGATTCCAAAACAAAAGCAAGCTTAGAGAAGCCACAAAGCTCAACTCTCTACTCAATCACAATGCTACTGTCAGGCGGAGGTCTTGGAAAATAAAGCAATGCTGAGTTATGGTTTGGTGTATAAATAAAATGAATACTGATAGAATAACCCCATTAATGTCAATTCTGTCATTTGTACAAAGTGAAAATATATATCTTTTAATGTTGAATAATGCACTAATTCTGAAGTTTTGTAACAATCACAGACAGATCGCAAAGGATTCTGGGTAAAATGTGCCTCCACTAACACTGACTGGTTGACTCATTCATTATGTAAACGAGAATAAAGCGAGAATTTTTTGGATCGCACCAAGTTTCAGGTTAACCGATCGTACAATGTGTGTGAGGACATAAATCGGGAGCTCTGAACTGTGGATCTGTGGTACAGTTTGAGCTGGAACTGAGTACAGTGATTGAAAATATCAGCCCAGCTTCAGTTTGAATACTGCCATGAACACTACTGGCCAGTAGATGGCAGTAGAGACCATGAAAACTTGCCAAAACAAAATTCCAGATAATCCATGTCTGCTACATTTTTAAGATGCATGAAATTTAATAAATGCAAAGACAATTTACCAGAGTTTTAGGCACTAGAGTTTAATGCTGTTGTCCATGGAGCCTGATCAGAGTGTCTGAAATGCATTTATCCTGTCGTGAATGTACTGAGATTACCCTATTCTACCCATAATGCACTGGGCACAGCATGTCCACGCTAAAACTTTAAATATTAGCGCATTACTTTAAAACTAAAACATATATCTGATATTTTCACTTTATAAAACTTCAGACGTGATGGTAATTTTAAATAACTTGTCCTAAATTAGTTTGGTTAAAATTTGAACCATAAGTTAAAAATGTATGCCTCTGGATGACTTGGGTGATATTGCCCACATTATTGTGTGGGCCGCCCGAAGAGGAGGTACTGCTGGCTCACTACCAGAGGGCATCCTGCCTGTTGTCTGGTTTCAGGCACCAGAGGGCGCAGTTGTCGGTGGAGTCCACCAGGTGCACGGAGCTGACAGCTGTCACACATCATCATCACCACCTATAAAAGTCTGGGAGACATCACACTCTGCCGAGTTATCAGCTTACCAACCAACTCAGCTTACCAACCAACTCAGCCATGTGACTCGAAGAGCAGATTTGACAGGGAAACATCAGCAACTGTTAAATCTAAAAACAAATAGAAGAAAGCTGATACAAGTTTATTGCACCAAATTCTTTTTCAAAGAGATGTGGGCATCTGCTTTGTTTTTTGAGCCAGGAACAATAAGAACTCAAATTAACCCTGTCAGGACCTGCAAGGAATGGTCCTCCCCTACTGGACCACAAATATTGGAAATATTTGCTGTTTCGCAGTTGTGAATCTCGCACCGTCTTACGGTCCGTGACTCACGCGAGAGGTCGTTTCAGCAGAGTTCCAGTGTCAGGAGTTCAGCCCTCAGTGTAAACACACCTCGTGAAGCATGGATAATATGACAACATTGGGGCACGGCAGAAGTTCATCACAGGTGCTACACCTCCTCTAGATAACGTCTCTGCTTCAATACACCTGAGTCAATTCATGAGATCATTCGCAACACTCTGGAGAACCTGACTGCATAGTGATGAGGTAATTCAGCAATTTGATTCAAGTGTGTTGGACTAGGGACACATCTAAAAGTTGCAGGACACCGGCTGTTGAGGACAGGTGTTGAATACTCCTGCTACAGACTCCCTGCAGGTGGTGATCCCACCGCAATGGCTCTTTGGGCTGACCTAGACCGAGTCCCATAATAGCACACCTGGCCACCATGTGCTTGCTGCAAGCGCCACCCACCATCCCACCCCTCAGCCTTGGCACCAGGAGGAGTATCCCTAATCTGGTCGAGGTGACTCCATCCATTGTTGTGTCAATCATAGAGTTATAAAGATCACTGCTTTATCTCCTCACCTGGGACCAATTTGCTAAGGGAGGCCATACCAGGAGCAAATGCTCCAGATAACACAGCTATCAGGATCACTGGAGCACATAACTACCCCCCCACCATGATAAGGTGACAATCCTGAATAATTATGACATGGCTATCTTAACAACATATATACTTTCATTCATTCATTTTCATCCACTTATCCAGGTCCAGGTCGCAGTGGCAAGAGAACAAGCAACTCATCCCACACTTCGTGATCCTCTGTCAAGTCTTGCAACTCTTACAGGGGGATCCTAAGGTGGTCCCAAGCCAGGTGGGAAATACAATCCAGTCAGCATGTTCTGGGTCTTCCCCGGGGTCTCCTCCTGGTTGAATGTGCCTGGAAGACCTGTCTAGGGAGACAACCAGCAGACATCCTCACCAGGTGCCTGAACCACCTTAGCTGGCTCCTGCCAATGCAAAGAGGCAGCGGCTCCATTTAGAGTCCCTCCAGAATAGTCGAGCTTCTCACCCTGTCCAGGAGTGTAAGCCCAGATACTGAAGAGAGGAATCTCATTTCCATCAGGTGTACCCTCAGTCTTTTTCTTTCAGTCATTCAAATCAACTGGTAAATTGAAAACCTCACCTTCCAGCTCAGCTCCTTCACCACGACGGTCCGGGACAGCATCCATAAAACATCAGACCCTGCCCCAATCCATCTATGGATCTCGCACTCCAACCTACCCCACTCATGAACAAGACTCTGAGATACTTAAACTCCTCCACTTTATAACTCTCCCCTCAGTGCACATTGGAGGTCACTGCCTGATGAAGCCAACAGAACACAATCATCCACAAAAAGCAGAGATGGAACTCACCAAACTGGACACCCTCCGGCCCCTGACTGCACCTTGAAATCATGTCCATGGAACTCTCATGAGGCAACCCCACCGCTGGACACCGTTGTGCGTCAACCACTTAACCCACGACGTGGGCAGGTGGTGCACGGAGGTCTAAAAAGTAGGCTGGAGGCTAATTAAGCAAATTATTTTAACTTTGCAATGCAGCACAAGGAACAACATTGCTATTTTAACATTTGAATTGGGGGGAGCAGCTTCACTCAGGTAAAGACCCCCTGCTTAGTCCATGACCACTTTTATCCCATGAAGTACAACATGGCTGCAGTATGCAAACATTTCAGAAAGCCTTATTTTTCATTAAAAGTGCAATTATTGATAATTTTTCTCTCTCTCTCTCTCTCTCTCTCTCTCTCTCTCTCTCTCTCTCCTGTTGTGGCATATCAAATAAATGGACTGCATTTATATAGTACCAGCGTGCCCAACAGCGGGCTGGCTTCCAGTCGATCGCATGCAGGTGGGGAAAAAAAATCTCCCACGGTTCTTTCTATCTGTGAATGTGCAGGGTCAAGAGGTCGCAAGGAGCTACAGTGAAGAGCTACGCGAGCGTACAATGATGGATGCAAAAAAAATCCAAAACTTATTCAAATGGCAAATCAATCTGCCTTATCTGCAATGCAAACATGGCGTTACCAAAGAAAGAGAATTTGGAGCGGCATTTTAAGATGATCCATAAGAGCTACGATGCTAGCTTCCCGGCTAAATTACCTCTTTGCGCCCGAAAAGTGCAGGAAATACCACAAGTAATGGGCCTTTCACACCGGACACTTTGGAAGCATCAGAGGCATCACAAATCAGTCTAAAAAGCATTTTTTCAATGAGACGTGTTGCTTTTTAGAGCCATCAGAAGTGTCGCGTCAAAAGCTGAGCTAAACTGATGCTTCTGACGGGAGCGCACATTGCCGCTTGTTGACAGGCTGACACGGTCAAAGTTCAACCCAGTCCAGCTTTCACTGCTCTAAACTGTGACGTAGCTTCACGCTGTCCAATAGGAACGATGCGTCGGGCCAAAACACGGAAGACTAGTGGCAGAAACCACTGATCTCTATAAAACAGATCAGTGCAGAAACCACTGATCTGTACAAAAACAGAAACATGTCACAGGACTGCTCACTTATAGAGTTTTCTGAAGAAAAATCCTTGCAAATTTGTTTTGTTTTTTTTGTTTTTTTTACAACCCCAATTCCAATAACATTGGGGCATTGTGAAAAATGTAAATAAAAACAGAATACAATGATTTGCAAATCCTCTTCAACCTATATTCATTTGAATACACCACAAAGACAAGGCATTTAATGTTCAAACTGATAAACTTTATTATTTTTTGTGCAAATATTTGCTCATTTTGAAATGGATGCCTGCAACACATTTTAAAAAGTTGGGACGGGGCAACAAAAGACTGGGAAAGTTGATGAATGCTCAAAGAACACCTGTTTGGAAACAGGTGAGTGTCATGATTGGGTATAAAAGGAGCATCCCCAAAAGGCTCAGCTGTTCACAAGCAAAGATGGGGCGAGGATCATCACTTTGTGACAGCTGCGTAAAAAAAATAGTCCAACTGTTTAAGAACAATGTTTCTCAACGTTCAGTTGCAAGAAATTTAGGGATTCCATCATCTACAGTCCATAATATAATCAGAAGATCCAGAGAATCTGGAGAACTTTCTACACGTAAGCGGCAAGGCCGAAAACGAACACTGAATGCCCATGACCTTCGATCCCTCAGGCGGCACTGCATTAAAAACTGACATCGTTGTGTAAAGGATCTTACCGTGTGAGCTCAGGAACATTTCAGAAAACCATTGTCAGTTAACACAGTTTGTCGCTACATCTACAAGTGCAAGTTAAAACTCTACCATGCAAAGTGAAAGACACACATCAACAACATCCATAAACGCCGCAGCTTCTCTGGGCCTAAGCTCATTTGAAATGGACAGACACAAAGTGGAAAGTGTGCTGTGGTCTGATGAGTCCACATTTCAAATTGTTTTTGGAAATCATGGAGGTCGTGTCCTCCGGACAAAAGAGGAAAAAGACCATCCAGATTGTTACCAGCGCAAAGTTCAAAAGCCAGCATCTGTGATGGTATGGGCGTGTGTTAGTGCCTATGGCATGGGCAACTTAACATCTGTGATGGCACCATCAATGCTGAAAGGTACATCCAGGTTTTGGACCAACACATGCACATGCTGCCATCCAAGCAATGTCGTTTTCAGGGACGGCCCTGCTTATTTCAGCTAGACAATGCCAAGCCACATTCTGCACTTGTTACAACAACATGGCTTCGTTGTACTGGACTGGACTGGACTGGACTGGTACTAGACTGGCCTGCCTGCAGTCCGGACCTGTCGCCCATTGAAAATGTGTGGCGCATTATGAAGCACAAAATATGACAACGGAGACCCCAGACTGTTGAACAACTGAAGTCATACATCAAGCAAGAATGGGAAAGAATTCCACCTACAAAGCTTCAACAATTAGCATCCTCAGTTCCCAAACACTTATTGAGTGTTGCTAGAAGGAAAGATGATGTAACACATGGTAAACCTACCACTGTCCCAACGTTTTTGAAATGTGTTGCAGGCATCAATTTCAAAATGAGCAAATATTTGCACAAAAACAATAAAGTTTATGAGTTTGAACATTAAATATCTTGTCTTTGTGGTGTATTCAATTGAATACAGGTTGAAGAGGATTTGCAAATCATTGTATTCTGTTTTTATTTACATTTTACACGTCCCAACTTCATTGGAATTGGGGTTGTACCTCTAAATTTCTGATTAATGTAATAAAAAAAGTTTTGAACATGTTTAATAGCAAACTAAATAAATAAACAAAAGGTTCTTTAGAAACATTTCTTCATCTGTAAATTAAAAGCACCTGCTATTTCAGATTAGACAATTTCTTGTTTAACATAAGAAACCTTGGACATTTATTTTTTTAGACAAATAAAATAACATGGAAATTTGTAAATTTTTTAAGGCTGGTAAATTATATCTCATTTCAACCAGAAAAACAGACACTGTAAATAAATACAGTTATTATAAATGCAGGAGGAGATAATTTAAGAATGATTGCAGTGTGATTGTAAAGTAGGATTTCTGTGACATAAACCTCATGATTAAATATTTCTTTTAATTGAGTCATTTCAACTTGTAATTACATCAAAATATGTGATTGCCTTTAATGTTGTGATCAGGACAGTCATTTCTAAAATATGAATTTGATTAGTGATTGTGAATGTTTTAACATTGTGCACATTTGACTTTGATTTCATAGACATTTTTAATGATCCATTCATTTATTGTTAAAATATAAAATCAAACAGCTTTTCCAAAAAAAAAAAAAAAGTTGCTGTTTAAAGAACCTTTTACTTAGAAGCAGGTGATGTTATGCTGGATTCTCTGGACCAGATGTCGGTCTCTTCTGCAGCTTTGGTGTTGTTGTTGAAGACACTTTTCTCCTATTTTGAAGAGCAGAGATGTTTTCTTTCGACTGGACTTTATGGTGTTCAGATCATCAATGGAAGTTTTTGAAGTGCATCTGTATTTAAGTTGTCCGCACAGCAAATGTTCCTGATTGGGGCAAATAAAAATATTTGTTAAATTATAAATAAACAAATAAACACTATCCCATCATTACCCCATCCCCGTAGAGACGGTGCCTGCTCCCAGACTACCAATAACCAGCAAAAATCTATTTAAGCATAAAAATTCAAAAACAAAAAATAATATAGCACCTTCAACTGCACCACAGACTAAAACAGTTAAATGTGGTCTATTAAACATTAGGTCTCTCTCTTCTAAGTCCCTGTTGGTAAATGATATAATAATTGATCAACATACTGATTTATTCTGCCTTACAGAAACCTGGTTACAGCAGGATGAATATGTTAGTTTAAATGAGTCAACACCCCCGAGTCACACTAACTGTCAGAATGCTCGTAGCACAGGCCGGGGCGGAGGATTAGCAGCAATCTTCCATTCCAGCTTATTAATTAATCAAAAACCCAGACAGAGCTTTAATTCATTTGAAAGCTTGACTCTTAGTCTTGTCCATCCAAATTGGAAGTCCCAAAAACCAGTTTTATTTGTTGTTATCTATCGTCCACCTGGTCGTTACTGTGAGTTTCTCTGTAAATTTTCAGACCTTTTGTCTGACTTAGTGCTTAGCTCAGATAAGATAATTATAGTGGGCGATTTTAACATCCACACAGATGCTGAGAATGACAGCCTCAACACTGCATTTAATCTATTATTAGACTCTATTGGCTTTGCTCAAAAAGTAAATGAGTCCACCCACCACTTTAATCATATCTTAGATCTTGTTCTGACTTATGGTATGGAAATAGAAGACTTAACAGTATTCCCTGAAAACTCCCTTCTGTCTGATCATTTCTTAATAACATTTACATTTACTCTGATGGACTACCCAGCAGTGGGGAATAAGTTTCATTACACTAGAAGTCTTTCAGAAAGCGCTGTAACTAGGTTTAAGGATATGATTCCTTCTTTATGTTCTCTAATGCCATATACCAACACAGTGCAGAGTAGCTACCTAAACTCTGTAAGTGAGATAGAGTATCTCGTCAATAGTTTTACATCCTCATTGAAGACAACTTTGGATGCTGTAGCTCCTCTAAAAAAGAGAGCTTTAAATCAGAAGTGCCTGACTCCGTGGTATAACTCACAAACTCGTAGCTTAAAGCAGATAACCCGTAAGTTGGAGAGGAAATGGCGTCTCACTAACTTAGAAGATCTTCACTTAGCCTGGAAAAAGAGTCTGTTGCTCTATAAAAAAGCCCTCCGTAAAGCTAGGACATCTTTCTACTCATCACTAATTGAAGAAAATAAGAACAACCCCAGGTTTCTTTTCAGCACTGTAGCCAGGCTGACAAAGAGTCAGAGCTCTATTGAGCTGAGTATTCCATTAACTTTAACTAGTAATGACTTCATGACTTTCTTTGCTAACAAAATTTTAACTATTAGAGAAAAAATTACTCATAACCATCCCAAAGACGTATCGTTATCTTTGGCTGCTTTCAGTGATGCCGGTATTTGGTTAGACTCTTTCTCTCCGATTGTTCTGTCTGAGTTATTTTCATTAGTTACTTCATCCAAACCATCAACATGTTTATTAGACCCCATTCCTACCAGGCTGCTCAAGGAAGCCCTACCATTATTTAATGCTTCGATCTTAAATATGATCAATCTATCTTTGTTAGTTGGCTATGTACCACAGGCTTTTAAGGTGGCAGTAATTAAAGCATTACTTAAAAAGCCATCACTTGACCCAGCTATCTTAGCTAATTATAGGCCAATCTCCAACCTTCCTTTTCTCTCAAAAATTCTTGAAAGGGTAGTTGTAAAACAGCTAACTGATCATCTGCAGAGGAATGGTCTATTTGAAGAGTTTCAGTCAGGTTTTAGAATTCATCATAGTACAGAAACAGCATTAGTGAAGGTTACAAATGATCTTCTTATGGCCTCGGACAGTGGACTCATCTCTGTGCTTGTTCTGTTAGACCTCAGTGCTGCTTTTGATACTGTTGACCATAAAATTTTATTACAGAGATTAGAGCATGCCATAGGTATTAAAGGCACTGCGCTGCGGTGGTTTGAATCATATTTGTCTAATAGATTACAATTTGTTCATGTAAATGGGGAATCTTCTTCACAGAAGAAGATTCCCCATTAATTAATTAATTATGGAGTTCCACAAGGTTCTGTGCTAGGACCAATTTTATTCACTTTATACATGCTTCCCTTAGGCAGTATTATTAGACGGTATTGCTTAAATTTTCATTGTTACGCAGATGATACCCAGCTTTATCTATCCATGAAGCCAGAGGACACACACCAATTAGCTAAACTGCAGGATTGTCTTACAGACATAAAGACATGGATGACCTCTAATTTCCTGCTTTTAAACTCAGATAAAACTGAAGTTATTGTACTTGGCCCCACAAATCTTAGAAACATGGTGTCTAACCAGATCCTTACTGTGGATGGCATTACCCTGACCTCTAGTAATACTGTGAGAAATCTTGGAGTCATTTTTGATCAGGATATGTCATTCAAAGCGCATATTAAACAAATATGTAGGACTGCTTTTTTGCATTTACGCAATATCTCTAAAATCAGAAAGGTCTTGTCTCAGAGTGATGCTGAAAAACTAATTCATGCATTTATTTCCTCTAGGCTGGACTATTGTAATTCATTATTATCAGGTTGTCCTAAAAGTTCCCTAAAAAGCCTTCAGTTAATTCAAAATGCTGCAGCTAGAGTGCTGACGGGGACTAGAAGGAGAGAGCATATCTCACCCATATTGGCCTCTCTTCATTGGCTTCCTGTTAATTCTAGAATAGAATTTAAAATTCTTCTTCTTACTTATAAGGTTTTGAATAATCAGGTCCCATCTTATTTTAGGGACCTCGTAGTACCATATCACCCCAATAGAGCGCTTCGCTCTCAGACTGCAGGCTTACTTGTAGTTCCTAGGGTTTGTAAGAGTAGAATGGGAGGCAGAGCCTTCAGCTTTCAGGCTCCTCTCCTGTGGAACCAGCTCCCAATTCAGATCAGAGAGACAGACACCCTCTCTACATTTAAGATTAGGCTTAAAACTTTCCTTTTTGCTAAAGCTTATAGTTAGGGCTGGATCAGGTGACCCTGAACCATCCCTTAGTTATGCTGCTACAGACGTAGACTGCTGGGGGGTTCCCATGATGCACTGTTTCTTTTTCTTTTTGCTCTGTATGCACCACTCTGCATTTAATCATTAGTGATCGATCTCTGCTCCCCTCCACAGCATGTCTTTTTCCTGGTTCTCTCCCTCAGCCCCAACCAGTCCCAGCAGAAGACTGCCCCTCCCTGAGCCTGGTTCTGCTGGAGGTTTCTTCCTGTTAAAAGGGAGTTTTTCCTTCCCACTGTAGCCAAGTGCTTGCTCACAGGGGGTCGTTTTGACAATTGGGGTTTTACATAATTATTGTATGGCCTTGCCTTACAATATAAAGCGCCTTGGGGCAACTGTTTGTTGTGATTTGGCGCTATATAAAAAAATTGATTGATTGATTGATTGATATATAAAATAAAAAACAAACAAAAAAATGGGGATAAAACACACAGAAAAAAAAATTGCCTGAAAAAAAAATTATTTAAAGTTGAGATTTTGTGGTCTCTGAAAAAAGCTGTAGCTTTACTTGGTAAAAAAAAAAAAAGACTGAACCATTTACAAATTAAAGCGTTCACTCAGATCAACTGTGCTAAAAGGCTAATCTGATGTTAGCCGATCAATAAACCTTCACAGCAGTGCAGAAACGTCACGTTTTATTTTTAGAGTATTCTCACCTTGATAAAGCTGCGGAACTAAGCTCCGCTGGTCAAACTGGGACGTCGAATATGTCCAAAAATTGGGAGATTTCGGACTGAGTGGGTCTGCTCCATCCCCCGGCTGCCTGCCTCACTCTGCACAGGGATGATACCTGAACCCTGGCTTGTCCGTGATGGTCGGTCCGCTGTCCCGGTTCGATTGATATCCCACCAAGTCGTCAGTCCTCCCTCAGTCAGCATCACTCCGAAAAGTAGCTGAATAAAAGCTCTCCCAGCAGTGTGATGGGAGCATTGTTCTATTGGTGTTTTTTAAAGCTTCTTGTGGTTCAGGTGATGCAAATTCAAGATGGCGATCGCTAAACTTTTTTTGGGGTTGTGGAAACAGACAGAGTGTGATGTAGCAATTTCTACCCCCCTGCCGCTGCTTCAGAAGTGAAGCATCTGACGTCACATGTTGAAGCGTTGGTAGGCGTTGCCTGAAGCTTATAAAGCAGCGTGAAATGTCCTTAAGGCTGCAACCATAGATTCTTATCATGTTAGCCGTGTTTTGGAAAAAGGAAAGAAATCTTTCAAGGATGGTGAGATTGTGAAAGTAGTGTTCATGGAAGCTGCAGGTGTGCTCTTTGCCGATTTTAAAAATCGAAAGGAGATTGTGTCTGCTACTCAAGGAATTCTGTTACACAACGATGCGAGGGAATGGGAACGGCAATTGAGGAATGTTATTGAGGCATGTGAGTGTTTTTCTCTGCGATGAATCCACTGATGCTGTGGTCAGCTATGTGATTTTATTAGAATAGTTTTTGACAACATGAATGTAAAAGAAGAGCTGCTGACCATTTTGCCTTTGAAAGTGCACACGAGAGGCACAGATATTTCTCAAGTTTTTATGGAATTTGTTAATAAGAGCCAGCTGCCCTTCTTAAAACTCATTTCTATTGTCACTGATGGGGCTTCAGAGATGGTTGGACGTACTGCTGGGTTCATCGGATTGCGAAAACAGTGTGAATCTTTCCCAGACTTCCTGAATTACATTGCATAATTCACCAGCACAGGTTGAGCGGGAAGATTTTAAATATGGAATATGTTTTGGATGTGGCCAACAAAATTGCTTGTTCTGTTTGAGCCAGGAGTCTGCAGAGGCGATTATTTTGTGCAAAGCTGGAGGAGACAGGTGCAGAACACACAGATCTGCTGCTCCACACAGATGTTCGATGGCTCAGCCGAGGGAATTTCTGGAATGGTTTTCTCAGTTGTTGCCTGAAATTAAAGAATTTCTGAAACAGTCAACTCATGCTGAATATGCACAGACAGTCAGTGGCTCTTGGATTTAGCCTTTCTTACTGATCTGACTGACAAGCTCAATAACTTGAATCTAGAACTGCAGGGTAAAGACAAACACATCAACATGATCAGCTCCATGAACACATTTAAAAGCAAGTTACACTTCAAGCAGGCTGCAACAGTGTGATCTGCGGAACTTTCCACACATGAACGCAGAAGTTAAGCGACAAGACAAAGACTGTGCGGAGCTTGAGAGTGCACGTTATGCTGAGCAAGTGCAGAGCATCTTGTCAGAATTTGACAGGCGCTTTACTGATTTTGCTTCCATTGAGCCTGTTCTCACTTTTCTCTGTTTTCCATTTGGGGAAAATATTGATGTGGATGTATAACATCCAAAATAGCAAACTCTTTTCAACCTGGATAGCTGTGCTATTGAGAATGAGATTGACAATAAGATGAAATCCAGAGCAACACCTGGCTTAAACGCCCAATTTTGGAATCTAATGCAGAAAGAGAAATGCCCCAACCCCGGACAAACTGCACAGAATTTGACTGCGCGTTTTGGATCAACTTATCTGTGTGAATCTGCCTTTTCACAAATGAAAATCAGCAAGTCAAAATACAGGTCAACCATGACAGATGACCACCTTGCAGATCTCAGCTCCTACTGTCCGGACTCCACTACTGCACTCAGCTCCTACTGTCCAGATTGCAATAGACTAGCTGCCTCCTCTCAGTGCCAGAAGTCCCAGTAAGGTAGGGCAGTGGTGGGCACAGATAACCAAAAAATTAACTTCGATAACAGATAATCAGATAACTGAAAAGTTATCTTCGATAAAGATAAAACAATAAACCACCCAAAAATGTATCGGAAGTTACAGATAACCGATAACTTCCAATATTACCTCTGACACATCTACAGCTAATAGTAGAACAAATTTAATAGCTTACAATAATATTAAAAATAAAGACAGACCCCAACAATAAGACCACACTTTTCTTTCTACATTCTGCCCTTGCTGGAAGCTCTTATTTACTACAGAGCTCCCAACACAGAAACACTCCAAGAGCAGCCGTAAAACCAACTATGACACCCCGGTCAGGCGCAGGTCTTCAAAAATAAAGTCATGCTGACTTATGGTTTTGATTATAAATAACATTAATACCGATAGAATAACTCCATTAATGTCAATTATGTCATTTGTACAAAGTTAAAATATTAATAACTAATTAATAATTATAACATATATATTTTAATGTTGAGTAATGCACTAATTCTGAGGTTTTGTAACAAACAGACAGATCGCAAAGGATTCTGGGTAAAAGTGCCTCTTTTTGGAGCAAGGCGGAGGGGAAGGTGAAGGGTTACAAATCTCTCCGTTTGGAGGGGTAGGAGGAGCTTACTGCTGTCTCTGAAAAAACAAACATGGCGCCGAAAGAGCCGCACAAATGAAGTGGCTTTCATTACAAATTACGCTGTTTAGAAAGTTATAACTTGCCAAAAAACTTTACAGGCAGTTGTCTAAGACAGCAGCGTGTCTGCTGCTGGATGCATGTTGCGTATGTTGTCGTTCTGAAGAATATCGTAACATCGCTCGTGCGCTGCGTTATAATGCACATACACACGAACGCTACGATAAGACACTTTTATATCTCACAACGGAGAAAATCATGATAAAGTGTAAGCACGTTAATTTGTATGTTCATAAATCTTTGGATAATATCAATCCCTGCTGTTGGATTTCAAGGTCTGTAACGTGTGTGTATTTTGTAAACAAACGGAGCCCTGAACACACTCATCTAATAAGCTTTCAGGCAGAAAATGAAAAGTTTCATCAATGGGAATAAGTTGGAAAATATATACACACACATGTATATGTGTAACACATAACCTGACGTCCTAATAGACTGATATTATTTGTCAAGGAAATTTCTAAAGGAAATAAGGCTGGATGCAAAAAATGGGAGAATTTGAAAAAGAAATAAGGTTGTAATTCCATTAAAAAAGTGAAACTTGTATAATGTATACATTCATTGCACACACACAAAAAAAGCCATTTGCAAAGCCAAAAAGTTGATTTGACAATCATCTGACATAACCGGTGTCGGGTTTAGAATACTGTATCTTTGATAAGAGGAAGAGACAACCAGGCAATAAAACAAGTGAGAGATAGAATTCAATTTAAGCTCGCGAGGAGTGCAGTCAGGCTGTACACCAAAGCTACACTAAAGTCTGGCCCGCTCTTTTTATTTAGGACTTCCCTACATACATGGGCGGTACAGCTCCTGAGGGGAAGAGTGATAGCGTGTGAGCTGTTGCCGCAGAACCGCTGATTGCACAATACATTCAGGACGTTCAGAACCTTTTTAATCTTGGGCTCGATTAAGATGTGTTTAAGACATCTAACGATTAATCACACTTCTTCTGACACAAGGACTAATGTATCATAATCACACTGTGGTTGGAACATTCAATTCTCTATTCTTTATCTCACTGCTCCGCTTACGGCTGCATCCTGCCTGAGTCATCTTCACATGTCCTGAAAAAGAGCTTAGCGTGCACACAGAGATACCACAACTTGCAGAAACACGTCATGTCACATATCTTAAGTAACCTTCACCCATCACATCAGTACAATACACTTTATCAGAGCAGAGAGAACTACATTCTACCAGAGCAGAGAACACAAAACATGCATGATAAAATAAAACAGTGTATCTACAGAATAACTCCAACATTTCCCCTCTGTTTATCATGCATTCCAACGGTATTACATCTTCACCTAAAAGTAAACAATTGTTACTAAGCAACCACTTCTTATTCAGATTTTCAGCTGCAGGGTCATTAAACAATGGTAAGAATACATTTACACTCGGGAGGTCTTATCGTTGGTGTTGAGGTCATCGTCAGGTTTACTATATTCACCTGGATCAGGGAACAGATCTGGAAGATAGTGGTCGTAGTTGTCTTCTTCATCAGTCTCATTATCGTCATCTTCTGGATGGTTACCCAGAAGGGGGTATGCCTGAGCTGAATCTTGTCTGGCTGGTGAGATAGCAGTGGTTATCAAATCCAGCTGCTATCTGATCAGCCAGTTTGTACTCATCAGGCACTCCTCTGGGGACTCCTATTGCGTCAATATATGTTGGATCTCCCTCTCCTTTCCAATCTCTTTTTACTCTATGCCAATTTTCAGGCACCACAGACTTTAGGTGCGTCAACAAGTCCTTGGCTAAAATGGGAATGGCTTTTACTGGGAGGAGTAGGGACACTAAAGCACAGTAGCCTGACACATTCCTAGGCAATCTGTCAAAAATTCTATTATCTCCACACCACCACCACACGTCACTTCGGCTGACTGGTATAAATGAACCGTTTATCTGTATTATTCGACTACACCACTTGTCTTATTACATTTTCAGCTAAAGCTTCATAGGCTAAGAGTGTGTTAACTCATCACGTCAACAGTTCAAGCTTGAACTGGAGTTGTGAGCTTTTCAATATCATCATAATTCTCAACACAGTCATTATAGTTTTCTCCACTAAGGTCTGACTGTTTCAATGCTTGATATTTTGGCATAGTTTGTTGGAAAGCCAGATTACACTGTACAAATGTATTTGACACCATTTTGCCAACCATTGTTTTGATATAAGGGATCACACAACACATGCAAAGTCCAATCAGAATTAGGACTATAACAACTGGTGTCACCATTTTCAATAGTAACTGCCACCATGGTCCTGAAGTCAACCAGGACCAGAGATTCCACCGGTTCACGGCTAGGGTGTCTTTATGCATTGCATCACAAAGTTTATTCAGCTCTTCCAATTCATGAACAGACCCAATCGATAATTCAGAGTTTCAATCATTAATGAATTTTTTTTTTCCACTCCTATCCAGGGGAACAATGAATGTGCTATTTTATCTCCTACAGACCACAATTTTTGGTCCTTTGGTACATCCGAGCCCCACATGTGATCATGTGGTAACACATCTGGGTATATCAATCTCCTCCGTCTGGTGCTGCCATTCTTCTCTGTGGAGGTCCTTGGCACTACCACATATGTATGGTCAGTCACCTGGTTAGGTGCACACACACCACCCCAATTTGGTGGGAGACTCATGTACAGTCTGGAACCACAAAGCCAATAGATGTCATCATACACCGGAGTACCATTTACAGGTGGCAGCAAAAACTTACTAACATAAGCACATGCTTCATCCGTTCCCCATGGACAGGAGCCTGTATAATTACATCCCCGTCCAATGTGATGAAGATAAGTACCATCCACATATTATGTTTTGGTTAGGCTTAAATTATTTGATAAAACATACGTTTGGGTACACAGACGTTTCTTAATTTTACCTACAGTTTTATTCCCTGTCCCGTAAAAGCAAATCGGGAATGGCCATTGTGAATTTAACGTGATGATATTTTTGCATTTCCCTTCAGTCTAGTCAATGGAGCAGCACTTGGGCACGCTTGTACGTCCTCTGTTGAAATCCCTATCATATAAGTGGTTGCACTGAGGCAAGTGGTGTTACATCTTATCAGATTTGCTGAGAACTGCTGCTCCCGAAATACAGTTTGATTATGCATCCGTATGATAAGACATTCTGTCACCCTAGCAGGGTACAGTTTAGCCGTCAGAGCTGGGTGTGTTGAGGATATAGGCATTTGCGAACAAACATAACAATTAGTAACGTAATTCCATAGCCAATAAATGAACATCTCTGTACCACAAATTAGTATGGTATATATGAGGGTGTCCATCTGTCTCATTCACATTATGAATAAACCTCTTCTGACGTTGCTTCCGTTGTTCTCTGGCTCGGTCCACAGTGAGCTGCAATTCTTGGGTCAACCACCAGGCCAGGAATCCGAGGAGCACGAAACACACTAAGATCACAACGCAACCGGCTGCCCTACCAACAGTCCGGCAGCGGCGGCGCTGAGCACGCCGCTCCGGGGTCTGCTGTAGTTCAGTCATGATTGCTAGGATACAGTGTTGTTAACCAACCTCACCTAATAGTGCAAGGATCTCCCTGCTTCACTGGCATTGAGACAATCTATTTGTTGTGAAAGTGTAGGAACACGGACCCACAACAGGGGGCGCAAATGAACGGACAATGGAGAAGGTAAATAACAAGGTTTTACTGTTGTGGAACGTGCACAACCAATACAACAATTGACAATTTGGGGTTAAACCGAATTCCTCTGGTGTCGTGTGGGCAGGCTCGAAGGTAGGAGACGTCCGTCCAAGTCGAACCGGAACCACCCAGATTTCCTCTGCCACCGAACCCTGGAAGTACTGGAACTGCCAAGTCCCGAATTCCCAGGTGGCCACTGCCTCCGCTCGTCGGATCCGGTACTGCTGGCAAGAGAACAAACACACAGGTGTGGATGCGGCTGCACCCAGTAACACAGAGAGGGGAGAAGCCGTCTCCACCTCACGTCACAATACTGCAGGAAGGTGAGTACTTATCTTTGAGTAGACAGCTGTCCTGCAATGCTCAGAAAGGCAATATAATATAGCAGAGAATTGTTACCTCTATCTTAAGGCGATATCTCGGCATCGAGGTGGAGACGCCGTCCTGCTGATATACATCCGTGCTGAGTGGAGTCAGCTGTGTCCGGTAATGGGTGACAGCTGTCACCCTGGCTGCTCTCATCAGGCGGCAGCGCCCTCTGGTGCCTGGAGCCCGCACTCCAGGCAGGGCGCCCTCTGGTGGTGGTGGGCCAGCAGTACCTCCTCTTCAGCGGCCCACACAACAGGACCCCCCCCCTCAACGGGCGCCTCCTGGCGCACGACCGGGCTTGTCCGGATGGCGACGGTAGAAGTCGGCCAGGAGGGCCGGGTCCAGGATGAAGCCCTTCTTCACCCAGGAGCGTTCTTCGGGGCCGTACACCTCCCAGTCCACCAGGTACTGAAAACCCCGGCCCATTCGACGGACATCGAGGAGCCGGCGCACGGTCCAAGCCGGTTCCCCGTCGATGATCCGGGCAGGAGCTGGTGCCGGACCCGGGGTGCAGAGGGGTGAGGTGTGATGGGGTTTTATCCGGGAGACATGAAACACTGGGTGAATCCGCAGCGAGGCCGGAAGCTGAAGCCTCACTGCGGCGGGATTGATGACTTTGAGGACCTTGAAGGGACCGATGTATCGTTCTTGGAGCTTGGGGGAGTCCACTTGAAGGGGAATGTCCTTGGTGGACAACCACACTTCCTGCCCAGGACGATACGTGGGGGCCGGGGCCCGCCTCCGGTCTGCATGTTTCTTCGCCCTTGTCCGGGCCTTCAGCAAAGCAGAGCGGGCGGCACGCCACACCCGACGGCACTTCCGTAGGTGGGCCTGGACCGAGGGCACACCGACCTCTCCCTCGACCACCGGAAACAAGGGGGGCTGATACCCCAAGCACACCTCAAACGGGGAGAGGCCGGTGGCTGATGACACTTGGCTGTTGTGGGCGTACTCGATCCAGGCCAGGTGGGTACTCCAGGCCGTCGGGTGCGCGGCTGTCACACAGCGTAGTGTCTGCTCCAATTCTTGGTTGGCCCGCTCTGCTTGCCCGTTGGTCTGGGGGTGGTACCCGGACGAAAGGCTGACCGAGGCCCCCAGTTCCCGGTAGAAGCTCCTCCAAACGTGTGAGGTAAACTGGGGACCGCGATCGGAGACGATGTCTGATGGTATACCATGCAGACGGACGACGTGGTGGACCAGGAGGTCCGCTGTCTCCTGGGCCGTTGGGAGCTTCGGGAGGGCCACGAAGTGGGCCGCCTTGGAGAAACGGTCCACTATCGTGAAGACGACGGTGTTTCCCTGGGACGGCGAGAGACCCGTGACAAAGTCCAGGCCGATGTGGGACCAGGGGCGATGAGGCACGGGCAGTGGCTGTAGCTGCCCTGAGGTCTTTCTGTGGTCGGCCTTGCCCCTGGCGCAGGTGGTACAGGCCTGGACGTAGTCCCGGACGTCGGCCTCCAGGGATGCCCACCAGAAGCGTTGCCGGACGACTGTCACGGTCCTACGCACCCCAGGGTGACAGGAGAGTTTAGAACCGTGACAGAAGTCCAGGACTGCAGCCCTAGCTTCTGGTGGGATGTATAGTCTGTTCTTTGGTCCGTTTCCGGGGTCCGGGTCACGGGTCAGGGCCTCCCGGACAGTCTTCTCCACGTCCCAGGTGAGGGCGGCCACGATAGCGGACTCCGGGATGATGGGATCCGGGGGATCCGACGGTTCCGTTTTGACTTCATCTTCGTGCACCCGGAACAATGCATCCGATCTTTGATTCTTGGTCCCGGGACGGTAGGTAATCCGGAAGTCAAAACGGCCAAAGAACAGTGACCAGCGGGCTTGCCTGGGGTTCAGCCGCTTGGCGGTCCTGATGTACTCCAGGTTCCGATGGTCAGTGAAAACCGTGAATGGCACGGCTGTTCCCTCCAACAGATGTCTCCACTCTTCGAGGGCCTCTTTCACAGCAAGGAGTTCCCGATTGCCGACGTCATAGTTCCGTTCAGCGGGGGTCAACCTGCGGGAAAAATAGGCACACGGGTGAAGGACCTTATCGGTCTTCCCGCTCTGGGAGAGCACCGCTCCTATCCCTGAGTCCGAGGCATCCACTTCAACCACTAACTGGCGGCTAGGATCGGGCTGCACCAGAACTGGTGCAGACGAAAAGCGCCGTTTCAACTCCTTGAACGCGGCTTCGCACCGATCCGACCAGGTGAAGGGGACTTTTGGTGAGGTCAGGGCTGTCAGGGGGCTAACTACCTGACTGTAGCCCTTAATGAACCTCCTGTAGAAATTAGCGAAGCCGAGGAACTGTTGCAGCTTCCTACGGCTTGTGGGTTGGGGCCAATCTCTCACCGCCGCAACCTTGGCCGGATCAGGGGCGACGGAGTTGGAGGAGATGATAAACCCCAGGAAGGACAAAGAAGTGCGGTGGAATTCACACTTCTCGCCCTTCACAAACAGGCGGTTCTCCAACAACCGCTGCAGGACCTGACGGACATGCCGGACATCAGTCTCAGGATCCGGGGAAAAGATGAGTATATCGTCCAGATACACGAAGACGAACCGGTGCAGGAAGTCCCGCAAGACATCGTTTACCAACGCTTGGAAAGTCGCGGGAGCATTAGTGAGACCGAACGGCATGACCAGGTACTCAAAATGGCCTAACGGGGTGTTAAATGCCGTCTTCCATTCGTCTCCCTTCCGGATCCGAACCAAATGATACGCATTCCTAAGATCAAGCTTGGTGAAGATTTTGGCTCCATGCAAGGGGGTGAACACTGAATCCAACAAGGGCAACGGGTATCGATTGCGAACCGTGATTTCGTTCAACCCCCTATAATCAATGCATGGACGAAGCCCGCCATCCTTTTTACCCACAAAAAAGAAACCAGCACCCATCGGAGAGGTGGAATTCCGGATCAACCCGGCAGCTAATGAGTCCCGGATGTAGGTCTCCATTGATTCACGCTCCGGCCGTGAGAGGTTGTACAGCCTACTGGACGGGAACTCACTGCCTGGAACCAAATCAATGGCACAATCATACGGGCGGTGGGGAGGAAGCGTGAGAGCCAGATCCTTGCTGAACACGTCAGCGAGGTCATGGTACTCCGCCGGCACCGCCTTCAGATTGGGCGGGACTCGGACCTCCTCCTTAGCTTGGGAGCCGGGAGGAACCGAGGAACCTAGACACTCCCGATGGCAGGTTTCGCTCCACTGAACCACTACCCCGGACGGCCAATCGATCCGGGGATTGTGTTTTAGCATCCAGGGAAAACCCAAAACCACACGGGAGGTGGCCTGAGTCACAAAGAACTCGATCACCTCCCGGTGGTTACCTGACACCACCAGAGTTACTGGAGGTGTCTTATGCGTGATTGGTGGGAGTAGGGAGCCATCTAGTGCCCGAACCTGCACAGGCGAGGTAAGAGCCACCAGAGGGAGCCCTATCTCCCTCGCCCATCTACTGTCTAGCAGATTCCCCTCGGAGCCCGTGTCCACCAGTGCTGGGGCCTTCAGGGTTGAATCCTCAAACAGGATCGTGACTGGGAGTCGTGTGGCAATGTGGGTGTGTCCCACGTGAATGTTTCGGCCCACCCCTGGCCCAGTCTCTAGGGGCGGGCGTTGGAGTTTAACCGCTCGGGGCAGTCGTTTGCCAGATGCTCAATCGAGCCACAAACAAAACAAGCTCCGTGGGCCCGCCTCCTTTGTGCTCCAGGTGCCCTAAATGTTGCCCTGCTCGTGTCCATAGCTTCGTCAGCAGGGGGAGCCGTAGGCGCACGGAGCGCAGGAACAGAGGAGCGTGGGGAGGGCGGAGCTCGGTCGGAACCGGAAGGGAGAGGGACGACGCGTGCCTGGCCACGCCCTTCGCCTCGTTCCCGACGGCGTTCCTCTAGCCGGTTGTCGAGTCGTATGACTAGATCGATGAGCCCATCTAAATCCCGCGGTTCGTCCTTCGCCACCAGGTGCTCTTTTAGGACCAGTGACAGTCCGTTTACAAAGGCGGCGCGGAGGGCAGTGCTATTCCAGCCGGATCTCGCCGCCGCGATGCGGAAGGCGACTGCATAGGCAGCTGCGCTCCGACTCCCCTGTCTTATTGACAGTAGCGCGGTTGAAGCGGTCTCTCCTCTATTGGGATGATCGAACACCGTTCTGAGCTCCCGCACAAACCCATCGTATGTATGAAGGAGCCGTGAGTTCTGCTCCCAGAGCGCTGTAGCCCAAGCGCGTGCCTCCCCGCGAAGCAGGTTTATTACATAAGCTACTTTGCTAGCGTCAGTCGCGTACATCACGGGACGCTGTGCGAAGACGAGCGAACACTGCATCAAAAAATCCGCGCACGTCTCCACACAGCCTCCGTACGGTTCTGGAGGGCTTATGTATGCTTCTGGGGACGGAGGGAGGGGCCGTTGAACGACCAGTGGAACGTCACTATTATGCGCAGGGTCTTCGGGAGGGAGAGCCGCAGCGGCGCCCGAAGGGCGTGCTTCCACTTGTGCGGCGAGAGCCTCCACCCTGCGGTTTAGGAGAACGTTCTGCTCGGTCATTAAATCCATCCGAGTGGTGAAAGCGGTGAGGATCCGCTGCAACTCACCGATTACCCCTCCCGAAGACGCCGACGCACCCTGTTCTTCCATTGGCCGTTCAACAGCCGGTTGACGCCCCTCGGGATCCATGACGCTGGCCGAGATATCCTGTTGTGAAAGTGTAGGAACACGGACCCACAACAGGGGGCGCAAATGAACGGACAATGGAGAAGGTAAATAACAAGGTTTTACTGTTGTGGAACGTGCACAACCAATACAACAATTGACAATTTGGGGTTAAACCGAATTCCTCTCGTGTCGTGTGGGCAGGCTCGAAGGTAGGAGACGTCCGTCCAAGTCGAACCGGAACCACCCAGATTTCCTCTGCCACCGAACCCTGGAAGTACTGGAACCGCCAAGTCCCGAATTCCCAGGTGGCCACTGCCTCCGCTCGTCAGATCCGGTACTGCTGGCAAGAGAACAAACACACAGGTGTGGATGCGGCTGCACCCAGTAACACAGAGAGGGGAGAAGCCGTCTCAACCTCACGTCACAATACTGCAGGAAGGTGAGTACTTATCTTTGAGTAGACAGCTGTCCTGCAATGCTCAGAAAGGCAATATAATATAGCAGAGAATTGTTACCTCTATCTTAAGGCGATATCTCGGCATCGAGGTGGAGACGCCGTCCTGCTGATATACCTCCGTGCTGAGTGGAGTCAGCTGTGTCCGGTAATGGGTGACAGCTGTCACCCTGGCTGCTCTCATCAGGCGGCAGCGCCCTCTGGTGCCTGGAGCCCGCACTCCAGGCAGGGCGCCCTCTGGTGGTGGTGGGCCAGCAGTACCTCCTCTTCAGCGGCCCACACAACACTATTGCTAATTAAATAGACTCCCTTTGTAGCCAGACTTCCCCTTACACTGTGGAGGCAGCCAACACACGCTGTATCTTACAGTGACTTAGATGTATCCACGTTGATCTCTCCGCTATCTTTACTGCAGCTGGTGTTGTTAACAGCACTTGGTATGGACCTTCCCAACGAGGACTGGACCAGTTCTTCCTCTTAATCACTCTGATGAACACCCAGTCTCCTGGCTGGACTACTGGAAGGCCGTCCTGTGGAAGATCAAAATTATTCAGCAGTAAATGTGTTTAAGTTATCTCTTTCTGTGTTAATGTCTTTTTCATAAAATCTGCTAATGTTTGTTCCTCATCTGCTGTTTTAGTATCCATGTCAAAAATTGGTAGACGATATGGTCGTCCATAAAGTATCTCAAATGGTGTTAAACCTGATGGTGTTGGTGTTATTCTCATATACAATTTTACTAGGTCCAAACATTTAGTGATCCCCTCTTGCTTGCCTCTACTGGTGGTTGGCTCTCACTGCGGTATTGTATCACTTCCTGTTCCGGAGCACAGCGGTGTTTTTCTGTATCTGTTAGCTGTTTAATCTGCGCAGTTAGATTGATCTAGTTATCTAGATTACGATTTGTTTCCCAGTGTAATCTTTACGTGCCTTAACTAAAGCACTTCTTCTGCTGAATCACCTCTAAATTATTTACACATTATTCACTTTGCGTGTTTTTAGAAATCCGCTAGCTTAGCGTAGCTACTAGCTCTTAGCCGATTTAGCATGGCGGCTTCTCCTGTCTCTCCCGCACTTTTCTGCTCTGGGTGTGAAATGTTTAGTTATTCCTCGGCCTCCTTTAGCAGTAACGGTACTTGTAATAAGTGTAGCTTATTCGTAGCTTTGGAGGCCAGGCTGGGCGAATTGGAGACTCGGCTCCGCACCGTGGAAAATTCTACAGCTAGCCAGGCCCCTGTAGTCGGTGCGGACCAAGGTAGCTTAGCCGCCGTTAGTTACCCCCTGGCAGATCCCGAGCAGCCGGGAAAGCAGGCTGACTGGGTGACTGTGAGGAGGAAGCGTAGTTCTAAACAGAAGCCCTGTGTACACCGCCAACCCGTTCACATCTCTAACCGTTTTTCCCCACTCGACGACACACCCGCCGAGGATCAAACTCTGGTTATTGGCGACTCTGTTTTGCGAAATGTGAAGTTAGCGACACCAGCAACCATAGTCAATTGTCTTCCGGGGGCCAGAGCAGGCGACATTGAAGGAAATTTGAAACTGCTGGCTAAGGCTAAGCGTAAATTTGGTAAGATTGTAATTCACGTCGGCAGTAATGACACCCGGTTACGCCAAACGGAGGTCACTAAAATTAACATTAAATCGGTGTGTAACTTTGCAAAAACAATGGGCCCCTCCCCAATCAGACCGGGAGTGACATGTTTAGCCGCATGTTCTCCTTGAATTACTGGCTGTCTGAGTGGTGTCCAAAAAATGAGGTGGGCTTCATAGATAATTGGCAAAGCTTCTGGGGAAAACCTGGTCTTGTTAGGAGAGACGGCATCCATCCCACTTTGGATGGAGCAGCTCTCATTTCTAGAAATCTGGCCAATTTTCTTAAATCCTCCAAACCGTGACTATCCAGGGTTGGGACCAGGAAGCAGAGTTGTAGTCTTACACACCTCTCTGCAGCTTCTCTCCCCCTGCCATCCCCTCATTACCCCATCCCCGTAGAGACGGTGCCTGCTCCCAGACTACCAATAACCAGCAAAAATCTATTTAAGCATAAAAATTCAAAAAGAAAAAATAATATAGCACCTTCAACTGCACCACAGACTAAAACAGTTAAATGTGGTCTATTAAACATTAGGTCTCTCTCTTCTAAGTCCCTGTTGGTAAATGATATAATAATTGATCAACATATTGATTTATTCTGCCTTACAGAAACCTGGTTACAGCAGGATGAATATGTTAGTTTAAATGAGTCAACACCCCCAAGTCACACTAACTGTCAGAATGCTCGTAGCACGGGCCGGGGCGGAGGATTAGCAGCAATCTTCCATTCCAGCTTATTAATTAATCAAAAACCCAGACAGAGCTTTAATTCATTTGAAAGCTTGACTCTTAGTCTTGTCCATCCAAATTGGAAGTCCCAAAAACCAGTTTTATTTGTTATTATCTATCGTCCACCTGGTCGTTACTGTGAGTTTCTCTGTGAATTTTCAGACCTTTTGTCTGACTTAGTGCTTAGCTCAGATAAGATAATTATAGTGGGCGATTTTAACATCCACACAGATGCTGAGAATGACAGCCTCAACACTGCATTTAATCTATTATTAGACTCTATTGGCTTTGCTCAAAAAGTAAATGAGTCCACCCACCACTTTAATCATATCTTAGATCTTGTTCTGACTTATGGTATGGAAATAGAAGACTTAACAGTATTCCCTGAAAACTCCCTTCTGTCTGATCATTTCTTAATAACATTTACATTTACTCTGATGGACTACCCAGCAGTGGGGAATAAGTTTCATTACACTAGAAGTCTTTCAGAAAGCGCTGTAACTAGGTTTAAGGATATGATTCCTTCTTTATGTTCTCTAATGCCATATACCAACACAGTGCAGAGTAGCTACCTAAACTCTGTAAGTGAGATAGAGTATCTCGTCAATAGTTTTACATCCTCATTGAAGACAACTTTGGATGCTGTAGCTCCTCTGAAAAAGAGAGCTTTAAATCAGAAGTGCCTGACTCCGTGGTATAACTCACAAACTCGTAGCTTAAAGCAGATAACCCGTAAGTTGGAGAGGAAATGGCATCTCACTAACTTAGAAGATCTTCACTTAGCCTGGAAAAAGAGTCTGTTGCTCTATAAAAAAGCCCTCCGTAAAGCTAGGACATCTTTCTACTCATCACTAATTGAAGAAAATAAGAACAACCCCAGGTTTCTTTTCAGCACTGTAGCCAGGCTGACAAAGAGTCAGAGCTCTATTGAGCTGAGTATTCCATTAACTTTAACTAGTAATGACTTCATGACTTTCTTTGCTAACAAAATTTTAACTATTAGAGAAAAAATTACTCATAACCATCCCAAAGACGTATCGTTATCTTTGGCTGCTTTCAGTGATGCCGGTATTTGGTTAGACTCTTTCTCTCCGATTGTTCTGTCTGAGTTATTTTCATTAGTTACTTCATAAAAACCATCAACATGTTTATTAGACCCCATTCCTACCAGGCTGCTCAAGGAAGCCCTACCATTATTTAATGCTTCGATCTTAAATATGATCAATCTATCTTTGTTAGTTGGCTATGTACCACAGGCTTTTAAGGTGGCAGTAATTAAAGCATTACTTAAAAAGCCATCACTTGACCCAGCTATCTTAGCTAATTATAGGCCAATCTCCAACCTTCCTTTTCTCTCAACAATTCTTGAAAGGGTAGTTGTAAAACAGCTAACTGATCATCTGCAGAGGAATGGTCTATTTGAAGAGTTTCAGTCAGGTTTTAGAATTCATCATAGTACAGAAACAGCATTAGTGAAGGTTACAAATGATCTTCTTATGGCCTCGGACAGTGGACTCATCTCTGTGCTTGTTCTGTTAGACCTCAGTGCTGCTTTTGATACTGTTGACCATAAAATTTTATTACAGAGATTAGAGCATGCCATAGGTATTAAAGGCACTGCGCTGCGGTGGTTTGAATCATATTTGTCTAATAGATTACAATTTGTTCATGTAAATGGGGAATCTTCTTCACAGACTAAAGTTAATTATGGAGTTCCACAAGGTTCTGTGCTAGGACCAATTTTATTCACTTTATACATGCTTCCCTTAGGCAGTATTATTAGACGGTATTGCTTAAATTTTCATTGTTACGCAGATGATACCCAGCTTTATCTATCCATGAAGCCAGAGGACACACACCAATTAGCTAAACTGTAGGATTGTCTTACAGACATAAAGACATGGATGACCTCTAATTTCCTGCTTTTAAACTCAGATAAAACTGAAGTTATTGTACTTGGCCCCACAAATCTTAGAAACATGGTGTCTAACCAGATCCTTACTGTGGATGGCATTACCCTGACCTCTAGTAATACTGTGAGAAATCTTGGAGTCATTTTTGATCAGGATATGTCATTCAAAGCGCATATTAAACAAATATGTAGGACTGCTTTTTTGCATTTACGCAATATCTCTAAAATCAGAAAGGTCTTGTCTCAGAGTGATGCTGAAAAACTAATTCATGCATTTATTTCCTCTAGGCTGGACTATTGTAATTCATTATTATCAGGTTGTCCTAAAAGTTCCCTAAAAAGCCTTCAGTTAATTCAAAATGCTGCAGCTAGAGTACTGACGGGGACTAGAAGGAGAGAGCATATCTCACCCATATTGGCCTCTCTTCATTGGCTTCCTGTTAATTCTAGAATAGAATTTAAAATTCTTCTTCTTACTTATAAGGTTTTGAATAATCAGGTCCCATCTTATCTTAGGGACCTCGTAGTACCATATCACCCCAATAGAGCGCTTCGCTGTCAGACTGCAGGCTTACTTGTAGTTCCTAGGGTTTGTAAGAGTAGAATGGGAGGCAGAGCCTTCAGCTTTCAGGCTCCGCTCCTGTGGAACCAGCTCCCAATTCAGATCAGGGAGACAGACACCCTCTCTACTTTTAAGATTAGGCTTAAAACTTTCCTTTTTGCTAAAGCTTATAGTTAGGGCTGGATCAGGTGACCCTGAACCATCCCTTAGTTATGCTGCTATAGACGTAGACTGCTGGGGGGTTCCCATGATGCACTGTTTCTTTCTCTTTTTGCTCTGTATGCACCACTCTGCATTTAATCATTAGTGATCGATCTCTGCTCCCCTCCACAGCATGTCTTTTTCCTGGTTCTCTCCCTCAGCCCCAACCAGTCCCAGCAGAAGACTGCCCCTCCCTGAGCCTGGTTCTGCTGGAGGTTTCTTCCTGTTAAAAGGGAGTTTTTCCTTCCCACTGTAGCCAAGTGCTTGCTCACAGGGGGTCGTTTTGACCGTTGGGGTTTTACATAATTATTGTATGGCCTTGCCTTACAATATAAAGCGCCTTGGGGCAACTGTTTGTTGTGATTTGGCGCTATATAAAAAAATTGATTGATTGATTGATTGATTGATTCATTCATTCCAGGTTCGTTTTGTCTCTTCTATACATTTCCTTAATCTTATTTTTATTGTGCCCTTTGTCCTTTCCACTAATCCTGCACTTTGTGGGTGGTAAGCACAATGATGTTTTAACTTAATTTTCATGTGTTCTGCTACTCTTTGTACAACTTCATTTACAAAATGTGTTCCATTATCACTGTACAATGTCTCTGGTATTCCATAATATGGAATAATTGTCTTACACAGTGCTTTTGCTACTGTTAAAGCATCTGCTTTTTGTGATGGAACAATTTCTACCCATTTTGAAAAGGCATCAATTAATACTAGACAGTATTGATAAGGTCCACATCGATTTAGTTCAATAAAGTCCATATGAACAATTTGAAAAGGATACTGTGGTTTTGGGAATTGCCCTCTCCGGGGTCTTATATTTCCCTGTGGGTTGTGTTTCAATCAGGTAACACAGGCTTTACAAAAATTTTTTGAGTATAAATTAAATCCATAGGTAGTAAAGTATTGGTCTACCATATATACCATCCCCCCTGTCGACACACCCATGTGTCGCAATTGCAGCTGCTTTGAATAAGCTTTTGGGTAGGATGGGTTTGTTATGTACACAATAAAGTCCTTTGGGGTTTGGGGTTGCCCCATTTTTCAACCACAAATGTCGTTCCTGCGCTGGTGCCTGTTTTTGCATATCCAATAAAAGGTCAGAATCTATTAATGGTTCATTGTCTGTCTGAGCAGGTAGGAGCGTGGCGGGATTCAAGGTGTTGCATCTTTCAATGGTAATATGTGGCTGAGACAATAGCATTGCTGTATAAGCTATCTGTCTAGCAGGCGATAAGAATGTATCCAAACGTTTGGAATAATAGCCAACTTGTTTATTTTTATTACCATGTTGTTGTAGCAAGACTGCACACATGAATCCCTGTTTTGTGTCCACCATGAGAGTGAATGGCTTGGCATAATTGGGCAGAGATAATACTGTGGAACTCACAAGTTCTTGTTTAAGAGCTGTAAACTGTTCTTCAGCTTCTTTATTCCACTGTATTTTGTCAGTCATAGCCATTGGTATAGAGTGTATTAAATCCTGCAATTTCTGCACCATCTCTGCATAACATGGAATCCAGGCTCTGCAATAATTACAGATACCTAGAAAAGTCATCATTTCCTTTTTCTGCTTCAGGTTTTAACGGATATTGTTTGATCCGTGGTCTCCAATCAGATCGTGGCTTAATTTTGACTGGCGGAATATTTTTCAACAGTCCTACATCTGTGGGTGCTTTCACCCAGAGATGAGGAGGCAGTTTGGCCAATAAAGTCTCATCTTCCTGTGTCAACAACACAGATGTTGTTAAATTTCAATCATCCAGATCTACTTCATGTATCACCGGTGTCGTCCAAGCACTTACAAACTTGTATTTCCGATACAAGCCTGTGGATGGACTGAAATCCCACACCGACATTGCATCTGCTTCATGCCAATCAGTTGCTTCCTCAGCTATTTTAACAATTCTTCCAAGGTCCTTCCAGGACTGAGTGTCTGCCCTTGTCAGTGAAATATGCGGCACAGCCTCAGGTTTTCCTCTGTACCATTTGTCTGCACTTTGGGTCAGCACTACACTACACACAGAGGTGGTTTTTCTGTCTGTGTATAGGTGTGCTACTGTCTGTAATTCTGATGGAATTTTCAGAAATCCTGCTCCATACCTTTCATTCTTTCGTGGAGTGAATAGCATAGTTATGTGTAGATCTTTAGGTGACATCATTACTACATGTTCTCTGTTTTCACAGGTCATCAGACCTTCCTCCAATAATTGTTCAGTTTGTCTCAACTCCGACAGATCCAAAGAGTACTGCCAGGCCTGGGCCAAATTTGTATATACAGTAGCGGGCTGCCTTTTTTGTTTTCAGATTTCTTTCTGCGTGTATGGCGTGGTCTACATACTCTTGTAACCCAGCTGTTGGGAGCGTTATCATGTGTTTGTCTACCCATGCTCGGATATCTGATCTGGAGTTGGCATGGAGTGCATTTTTCAATTGTTTTTCATACACGCTATCATTTTTCAGTGGTAGAAGACCACTGTGCACTTTAAAAACTTTTTCCATTCGATGTCGATAGTCTTCGAATGGTTCATCATCTTTCTGTTTTGTGCGATTTATTTCTGTGTAATTTGACTTCTGCTGGTATTTCTGCTTAATTCTCAGCAATAGTGCGGCCAATCGATCTTCCAATTCCTGACTATCATGGGCTAATGGAGTGTGGTCTGCCTCTGCAGGATCCCAATCTCCTTTTACATCAGCCCAATCCTTTGTCACAGTTGCCATTATGACTTGTTGAACTTCATCCCCTCTAAGATTGTAGGATTTAACCAAAGCGGTTACGTCAATAATGTACTGGGCTACATCTTCTCGTGGGGGAGTTACACCTTCCACAGCTGCCTTAACGTCTGCTTGTGTCCAAGTTCGGTACACAAGAATAGTTCTTGGTCCTAACGTATGTGGATTTGCCACATGAATCATTGGATAGACTCCTGATCCACCTGGTTCCTGATCAGCCGGTGGGGCTGATGGTCCAGGTTGTTTTTCTTCATCTTTTGGTGTTTTGGATCGTGTTCTCATGACGTGTTGTGTAGGGTCTACATATGATGGGGGTTGTCCCTGTGGTAAATCTGGATAGAGTTTATTCTCCTTTATTTCAGCTTCTGGCTGACTGTGTTTTGTAGTATCCAATTTTACTACCATTTCTACTTTTGGAGCCGCAGGCCCTCTCTCATTATCTTCTTGTCTGTGAAACATCACGTTCCCCTGCTCCTTCTTATCATTTACTGTTTCTTTCTGTCTTTCCTTTGCTTCTCTAAGGCCCTTCTTTCGTTTCTCAACTTCTCTTTCCCATGCTACAATTTCACCTTGACCTTCTTTTTTTTTTTTTTTTTTTTTTTTCCACTTGTTCCACACTTCTTCTCAATACTGTTCTTTAGTTTAGTTAATGACTCTTTCTGCAGGCGTCCATCAAATCCATGATCTTTTATCCACTTATTTAAGTGTTTTGTTTAATTTGGATCAATTTTATTCATGTATATCCAATCTTTTGTTTTTAGATCGTCCCGGGACTTAGGTCTCTCATTTTTACTGTTAGATTTTCCCATTTTGTGTTTTCAGAACGTTTTAGACCAGTGATGGTTTTGCCCCTACAGGGTCCTAATCCACTGGTGTTGTTACAATCACAGGGTAGTAATCAACTATTCTGAGAAGTGCGTTCCCTTTCGCCACCCCGGAGGGCACAGGAAGGCCTTGCCTTTGCTTCTTCTCAAAACTTACTACTTACTTTCCTGTGAGATTTTCATAGAGGGGAGTCGAAGTGACTCCACACTCTCACTCAGTCACCTTTATTACACTCACACACAGTTATTTTATTTACACAAATACATAGAAATAACCGTACGCGTATTCTTAGGCCAGGGGAGCTCGTCCTCCCGTGGAATTTAACTAATGTCCTGCATTAGGGGACTCCACCATCCCTGCGAGGTTTAACTGCCTTTTCACTGTGCACTTATTTTTAATAACCGTACGCGTATTCTTAGGCCAGGGGAGCTCGCCCTCCCGTGGAATTTAACTAATGTCCTGCATTAGGGGACTCCACCATCCCTGCGAGGTTTAACTGCCTTTTCACTGTGCACTTATTTCCCTGTTTAACCGTGACTTTCTGTCACTATTTCACTATTTCAACATTTCTATTTTACGCAGCCTACTGCCACCATTCACAACAACAATTTTATCAGAATCAAATTCTATACTCACACTCCTGTCGGTCTCTCTCCCTCTCGGTGATCCCGTCAACCTTTCAGATCCCAGCCAACAGATTGAGCCAGTCCCGTCAAAGGGTCTGAGTTACCTTGGCCAAGGATTTCTCTGGTGTCGATCACGCTCGCTGGAACCGTCAGGTCTGTTGGGATCCCGGACGTGCCCCCAGTCTTTGTCGGGTTTAGAATACTGTATCTTTGATAAGAGGAAGAGACAACCAGGCAATAAAACAAGTGAGAGATAGAATTCAATTTAAGCTCGCGAGGAGTGCAGTCAGGATGTACACCAAAGCTACACTAAAGTCTGGCCTGCGCTCCCGCTCTTTTTATTTAGGACTTCCCTACATACATGGGCGGTACAGCTCCTGAGGGGAAGAGTGATAGCGCGTGAGCTGTTGCCGCAGAACCGCTGATTGCACAATACATTCAGAACGTTCAGAACCTTTTTAATCTTGGGCTCGATTAAGATGTGTTTAAGACATCTAACGATTAATCACACTTCTTCTGACACAAGGACTAATGTATCATAATCACACTGTGGTTGGAACATTCAATTCTCTATTCTTTATCTCACTGCTCTGCTTACGGCTGCATCCTGCCTGGGTCATCTTCACATGTCCTGAAAAAGAGCTTAGCGTGCACACAGAGATACCACAACTTGCAGAAACACGTCATGTCACATATCTTAAGTAACCTTCACTGAAGAACACCGGAGCCGCCAAGTCCCGTATCCCCAGGTGGCCTCTGTCTTCGGCTGTCGACCCTGGTACTGCTGGCAGAAAGCAGAGACAAGATGAATGAGTGTAAGTCCGCACACTCAGTGGTCCACGGTCTGTACACAGTTAGGAGGGAGAACCTCCACCTCCAAATCACACACTCGTGCAGCTCTTGATTAACCACTTATCTGTTTGGAGTGTGAGGCGCAGTCGTCGCAGTCACACCAAACGCCAAAATCCCAGATAAGGCAACAACCACAGGACAACGGCTGCAAATGAGATTAGATTAGTACACAACGTATAGTCAGCAGAGAAAATTACCTCTTGGTAGTCGATTTCTCGGCGGGGAGGTGGAGTTACAGTCCGGCTTATGTAGTGGTGTAGATGAGTGACAGCTGGTGCGATGAGTGACAGCTGTCACTTCTTCTGGGTCTGGCGCCCTCTCGTGCTTGGAGCCCGCACTCCAAGCAGGGCGCCCTCTGGTGGTGGTGGGCCAGCAGTACCTCCTCTTCAGCAGCCCACATAACAGTATATACTGTTGGGAAAGTGTAAGTACACGGACCCACAACAGGGGGTGCAAATGAACGGACAATGGAATAGGTCAAATAACACACTTTACTGTTGTGAATACGCACAACAAGGACAACAGATCACAATAAAGGGGCAAAGTCAAATTCACACAGGTGTCGTGTGGGCAGGCTCGAAGATAGGAGACACC
The DNA here is from genome assembly GCF_902500255.1 of Thalassophryne amazonica. NCBI lineage: Eukaryota > Metazoa > Chordata > Actinopteri > Batrachoidiformes > Batrachoididae > Thalassophryne > Thalassophryne amazonica. Next base: position 70,463,974 of record NC_047116.1, read on the forward strand.
TCTCCAAAGTAGAACCGGAACCACACGGTTTCCTCCGCCACCAGACCCCGGGAATACTGGAGCCGCCAAGTCCCGAACTCCCAGGTGGCCACTGCCTCCGCGTGTCAGACCTGGTACTGCTGGCGAGGAATAAAGAACAGTTAAAAGAGGGCGCGTTCGCACCCAGGAATCCGAACAACAGGTAAGCTACCTCCACCTCTCGTTGGGAAGTTCTCTCAGAGTAATGCACAAGTTACAAAGATCACTGTTAATCAGCTAGCAGAGTACGTTACCTTCTCGGTAGAAACGATATCTCGGCAAAGAGGTGGAGACGTCGTCCTGCTGATGTACTCCTGCCGATCAGATGATTGGTAACAGCTGTTGCGGGTGATGCGTGACAGCTGTCACCCTGGCTGCTCCTGTGAGGCGGCTGCGCCCTCTGGTGCCTGGAGCCCGCACTCCAGACAGGACGCCCTCTGGTGGTGGGCCAGCAGTACCTCCTCTTCTGGCGGCCCACACAACAGGACCCCCCCCCTCAACGGGCGCATCCTGGCGCCCGACCAGGCTTGTCCGGGTGGCGGCGGTAGAAATCGGCCAGGAGGGCCGGGTCCAGGATGAAGCTCCTCTTCACCCAGGAGCGTTCTTCAGGTCCGTACCCCTCCCAGTCCACCAAATACTGGAAGCCCCGGCCCATCCTACGGACATCTAAGAGCCGGCGCACAGTCCAAGCCGGCTCGCCATCGATGATCCGGGCAGGAGGTGGTGCCGGACCGGGAGTACAGAGGGGTGAGGTGTGATGGGGCTTGATCCGGGACACGTGAAAAACGGGAGGCCGGAAGCTGAAGCCTCACTGCGGCTGGACTGATGACCTTGATGATTTTGAACGGACCGATATACCGGTCCTGCAGTTTAGGGGAGTCCACTTGAAGGGGTATGTCCTTGGTAGACAACCACACTGCCTGCCCTGGCCGGTACGTAGGGGCCGGGGTCCGCCGACAGTCTGCATGGGCCTTCGTCCTCATCCGGGCCCTCAGCAAGGCAGAACGGGCAGCACGCCACACCCGACGGCACTTCCGTAGGTGGGCCTGGACCGAGGGCACACCGACCTCTCCCTCAACCACCGGAAACAAAGGAGGTTGGTACCCCAGACATACCTCGAAAGGGGAGAGGCCGGTGGCTGACGACACCTGGCTGTTATGGGCATACTCGATCCAGGCCAGATGGGTACTCCAGGCCGCCGGGTGCGCGGCTGTCACGCAACGCAGGGCCTGCTCCATCTCCTGATTGGCCCGTTCTGCTTGCCCGTTGGTCTGGGGATGATACCCGGATGAGAGACTCACCGTGGCCCCCAGTTCCCGGCAGAAGCTCCTCCAGACATGCGAGGAGAACTGGGGACCGCGATCGGAGACGATGTCTGTTGGGATCCCATGCAGCCGGACGACGTGGTGAACCAGGAGGTCCGCTGTCTCCTGGGCCGTCGGGAGCTTCGGGAGGGCCACGAAGTGGGCCGCCTTGGAGAATCGGTCCACTATCGTGAGAATGGTGGTGTTGCCCTGGGATGGCGGGAGGCCCATGACAAAATCCAGGCCGATGTGGGACCAGGGGCGATGGGGCACGGGCAGCGGCTGGAGCAGTCCCGAAGCCCTGCGATGGTCAGCCTTGCCCCTGGCGCAGGTGGTGCAGGCCTGGATATAATCCCGGACGTCGGCCTCTAGGGACGCCCACCAGAAGCGCTGCCGGACAACTGCCACGGTTCTTCGCACCCCTGGATGACAGGAGAGCTTAGAGCCGTGACAGAAGTCCAGGACTGCAGCCCTAGCTTCTGGTGGGACGTAGAGTCTGTTCTTCGGCCCAGTTCCGGGGTCCGGGCTTCGTGCCAGGGCCTCCCGGACGGTTCTCTCTACGTCCCAGGTGAGGGTGGCCACGATAGTGGACTCCGGGATGATGGGTTCCGGTGGATCCGACAACTCCGTTTTGACTTCATCTTCATGTACCCGGGACAACGCATCCGATCTCTGGTTTTTGGTCCCAGGACGGTAGGTGATCCAGAAGTCAAAACGGCTGAAGAACAGTGACCAGCGGGCTTGCCTGGGGTTCAGCCGCTTGGCGGTCCTGATATACTCCAGGTTCCGGTGGTCAGTGAAAACCGTGAATGGCACGGACGTTCCCTCCAACAGATGTCTCCACTCTTCAAGAGCCTCTTTCACCGCAAGGAGTTCTCGATTGCCGACGTCATAATTCCGTTCGGCCGGGGTCAACCTGCGGGAAAAGTAGGCACACGGGTGAAGGACCTTATCGGTCTTCCCGCTCTGGGAAAGCACAGCTCCTATCCCTGAGTCCGAGGCATCCACTTCAACCACTAACTGGCGACTAGGATCGGGCTGCACCAGAACGGGTGCAGACGAGAAGCGCCGTTTCAACTCCTTGAACGCGGCATCGCAACGATCCGACCAGGTGAAGGGGACTGTTGGTGAGGTCAGGGCTGTCAGGGGGCTAACTACCTGACTGTAGCCCTTAATGAACCTCCTGTAGAAATTAGCAAAGCCGAGGAACTGTTGCAGCTTCCTACGGCTAGTGGGTTGGGGCCAGTCTCTCACCGCCGCAACCTTGGCCGGATCAGGAGCGACGGAGTTGGGGGAGATGATAAACCCCAGGAAGGACAAAGATGTGCGGTGGAATTCACACTTCTCGCCCTTCACAAACAGCCGGTTCTCCAACAACCGCTGCAGGACCTGACGTACATGCCGGACATGAGTTTCAGGATCCGGAGAAAAGATGAGTATATCGTCTAGATATACAAAGACGAATCGGTGCAGGAAATCCCGCAAGACATCATTAACCAAAGCTTGGAACGTCGCGGGGGCGTTTGTGAGGCCAAACGGCATGACCAGGTACTCAAAGTGACCTAAGGGGGTGTTAAATGCCGTCTTCCACTCGTCTCCCTTCCGGATCTGAACCAGGTGATACGCATTTCTAAGATCTAGCTTAGTGAATATTCGGGCTCCATGCAGGGGCATGAACACTGAATCCAATAGGGGCAACGGGTATCGATTACGAACCGTGATTTCGTTCAGTCCCCTATAATCAATGCATGGACGAAGTCCGCCGTCTTTTTTACCCACAAAAAAGAAACCTGCACCCATCGGGGAGGTGGAATTCCGGATCAACCCGGCGGCTAAAGAGTCCCGGATGTAGGTCTCCATTGATTCGCGCTCAGGTCGTGAGAGGTTGTACAGCCTGCTGGACGGGAACTCAACGCCTGGAACCAAATCAATGGCACAATCGTACGGACGGTGGGGGGGAAGGGTGAGCGCCAGATCCTTACTGAACACATCTACAAGGTCATGGTACTCCACCGGCACCGTCCCCAGATTGGGCGGGACTCTGACCTCCTCCTTAGCCTGGGAACCGGGAGGAACCGAGGAACCTAAACATACCCGATGGCAGGTCTCGCTCCACTGAACCACTACCCCGGACGGCCAATCGATCCGGGGATTGTGTTTTAACATCCAGGGGAACCCTAAAATCACACGGGAGGTAGTAGGAGTTACAAAAAACTCGATCTCCTCCCGGTGATTTCCTGACACCACCAGAGTTACTGGTGGTGTCTTATGTGTGATTGGTGGGAGTAGGGAGCCATCTAGTGCCCGCACCTGCACAGGCGAGGTAAGCGCCACCAGAGGGAGCCCTATCTCCCTGGCCCATCTGCTGTCTAACAGATTCCCTTCAGAGCCCGTGTCCACCAGTGCTGGGGCCTTCAGGGTTAAATCCTCATAAAGGATTGTCACTGGGAGTCGTGTGGCAATATGGGTATGTCCCACGTGAATGTTTTGGCCCACCCCTAACCCAGTGTCTAGGGGCGGGTGTTGGTGTTTTAACCGCTCGGGGCAGTCCCTTACTTGATGCTCTATTGAGCCACAAACAAAGCACGCTCCGCGGGCCAGCCTCCTCTGTCTATCTGGTGCCCTAAATTTGGCCCTGCTCGTGTCCATAGCTTCATCAGCAGGGGGAGCTGTCACCACACGGAGCGTAGAGGCCGTGGAGCGTGGGGAGGGCGGAACTCGGTCGGAACCGGAAGGGAGAGGGACGGCGCGTGCCCGGCCACGCCCTTCGTCTCGTTCCCGACGGCGTTCTTCTAACCGATTGTCTAATCGTATAACAAGATCAATAAGCCCGTCTAAATCCCGTGGTTCGTCCTTGGCCACCAGGAGCTCCTTCAGGACCAACGACAGTCCGTTTACGAAGGCGGCGCGGAGGGCAGTGTTATTCCAGCCGGACCTCGCAGCCGCGATGCGGAAGTCGACTGCATAAACAGCTGCGCTCCGGCGCCCCTGTCTCATTGACAGCAGCACGGCTGAAGCGGTCTCTCCTCTATTTGGGTGATCGAACACTGTTCTGAACTCCCTCACAAACCCATCATATGTCAGAAGAAGCCGTGAATTTTGCTCCCAGAGCGCTGTAGCCCAAGCGCGTGCCTTGCCGCGAAGCAGATTAATTACATAAGCTATCTTACTAGCATCAGTCGCGTACATGACGGGACGTTGTGCGAAGACGAGCGAACACTGCATAAGAAAGTCCGCGCACGTCTCCACACAACCCCCGTACGGCTCTGGAGGGCTTATGTATGCTTCAGGGGAAGGTGGGAGGGGTCGTTGAACGACCTGTGGAATGTCACTGTTGCGCACAGGATCGACAGGAGGGAGAGCCGCAGCAGCGCCCTGAAGGCGCACCTCCACCTGCGCGGCGAGAGCCTCCACCCTGCGGTTAAGGAGGATGTTCTGCTCGGTCATTAGATCCAACCGAGCCGTAAAAGCGGTGAGGATTCGCTGCAACTCACCGACCATTCCTCCTGCAGACGCCTGTGCACCCTGCTCTTCCATTGGCCGTTCAACAGCCGGTTGACGCCCCTCGGGATCCATGACGTTGGCCGAGATATCCTGTTGGGAAAGTGTAAGTACACGGACCCACAACAGGGGGCGCAAATGAACGGACAATGGAATAGGTCAAATAACACACTTTACTGTTGTGAATATGCACAACAAGGACAACAGATCACAATAAAGGGGCAAAGTCAAATTCACACAGGTGTCGTGTGAGCAGGCTCGAAGATAGGAGACACCTCTCCAAAGTAGAACCGGAACCACACGGTTTCCTCCGCCACCAGACCCCGGGAATACTGGAGCCGCCAAGTCCCGAACTCCCAGGTGGCCACTGCCTCCGCATGTCGGACCTGGTACTGCTGGCGAGGAATAAAGAACAGTTAAAAGGAATCCGAACGACAGGTAAGCTACCTCCACCTCTCGTTGGGAAGTTCTCTCAGAGTAATGCACAAGTTACAAAGATCACTGTTAATCAGCTAGCAGAGTACGTTACCTTCTCGGTAGAAACGATATCTCGGCAAAGAGGTGGAGACGTCGTCCTGCTGATGTACTCCTGCCGATCAGATGATTGGTAACAGCTGTTGCGGGTGATGCGTGACAGCTGTCACCCTGGCTGCTCCTGTGAGGCGGCTGCGCCATTTTGTATCATTTCATATCTTCATGTAAATTAAAATCTTAAATAATAATAAATAATGTGAAAATGTATCATAACGTGAAAATCTAAGTGAACGTGTTATGAATGAGGATGCTTGTGGACTGGGATTTTATTTTTTTATTTTTAAAGTTTTATTCAAAAAAAGAAGTTGTTCCAAAGTCTTGAATTTGAGTCTGTTACACTTGTTTGATGCAACTTCTCCAGCTTTAGAAAACACCTGCTCACCGGGCACAGATGAGGCTGGAGTGCAGAGAAATTGTAATGACAGCTGGAAGAGGTTTGGATATACTGTCTTGTGGTTGTCCCAGTATCTCATAGGATCCTGGGACCTGGCAATATTGGCCTCTGCCAGGTACCTCTGCACCTCCTGGATGGCATCATCCTGGTCTGCCTGCCCACTTCGATGTCGAGATGTTGCCAAAGGTCATCTAAAAACAACAATGTGGTATTCAGTACATGATTTCCAAACAACAACAACAAACAAATAATAATACAATAACATGCAGTTGTCACTTGGTATGCATTTTCAGAGTCCTTCCGTCCATGCCCAGTTGCCCGCAATGACTGATTTTCGCCCTCATCTAACTTGGGCGAATATCGGTCATTGCGGGTGACAGGTAAGAGTCAAGAAAGCCTCCATGTTCACAGATGTCCACGTCAGCTGTTACACTCACTGTCACAGCTTGCTGTACATCCATTTTCACTCGTTCCCGTTCCTCCTCATACTTCTTGGCCACCATTTGTTTGATTGTCTGAAAGTTACACCAAGTCAATCCAAAAGCAAATCAATATATTTGTTGTGAAAGTGTAGTGACACGGACCCACAACAGGGGGCGCAAATGAACGGTCAATAGATGAGCCAAAAAAGTAACAATTTAATCTTGTGAAGGTGCACAACGAATATACAGACAATCTCAGAATCTGATAACAGTCAATCCACAAAGGTGACGTGTGGGCAGGCTCGAGGATAGAAGACGTCTGTCCTGAGAAGAGCCGGAACCACACGATTTCCGCCGCCACCGAACCTGGTGAATACTGGAGCCGCCAAGTCCCGAATTCCCAGGTGATCACCGTCCCCGACTGTCGGATCTGGTACTGCTGGCGAAGAGCAAAGACAGTCAAGTGTGGGTGTGTGTACACCCCGTAACAACAATGGTGGGAATGCCACCTCCACCTCAAACACACACTCGTGCAGCGTCTGTGTAACCACTTATCTGACGTAGGACGAAACAGTCGCGACCCGCGCCGGTCCTCTGGTTGACAGCTGCAACACAATAGCACTTGGAATCAATCAAAATAGGCAGAGAATGTTACCTCCATAGAAGTACGATATCTCGGCAACGAGGTGGAGATGACGTCTGGTCTTTATGGAGTGAGATAATGTAGAGTAGATGGGTGACAGCTGTCAAGAGATAATGAGTGACAGCTGTCACCCCCGGCTGTGTCCGTGGTGGCAGCGCCCTCTCGTGCCTGAAGCCCGCACTTCAGGCAGGGCGCCCTCTGGTGGTGGGCCAGCAGTACCTCCTCTTCTGGCGGCCCACACAACAATATTTACATTAAAGATTAAATAACTTGGATATATCAACTACTACTTTAGATAATTTCCACACAAACCTTTCTGGTTGGCAGAACATATGAGGGCTGAAGGACCTGAACAAATTCCCTGAACTCTTCACTCTCAATCAATCAATCAATCAATCAATTTTTTTATATAGCGCCAAATCACAACAAACAGTTGCCCCAAGGCGCTTTATATTGTAAGGCAAGGTCATACAATAATTATGTAAAACCCCAACAGTCAAAATGACCCCCTGTGAGCAAGCACTTGGCTACAGTGGGAAGGAAAAACTCCCTTTTAACAGGAAGAAACCTCCAGCAGAACCAGGCTCCACAATGGTGAGGGGCTGGCAGTCCTTCAGGTTGAAATTCAGCAGACCCTCTTCCAGCATCTGCTTCCTGGAAGCTTGATGGTTAACAATGAGGTAAAGAATAAATTAATAGGAATTAATTATCAATAAATTAACTGTGAGGAAGTTGTAGAATGGCTGTATACCTGAGTTCATCCTGGGTGTATCTGGGACTTCATTCTCATGCTTGACCCTATAATGTCTCAGCATTGAGGAGGTGGTTTTGTTTAGATAGGAAAGTTCTACTGAACAAATGTGACATTTAACCTGCAGAAAATAATATGAAGAGTAAATTAAGAGTCACTTTGAAATTAATCCAAATTCAGATAGATCAAGTGGAAACTCCGAGAGGAGCTGGATGAAACAAGGAAATTAAAACATACCTTATTTTCCGATGTGAGATCAAAATGATCTCACACGGTGGAAACTTTCCTTTTTGTTTGCTGCTGCTCCATGACTTTTGGTGAATTTGATGATACAGCGTAAAAGATCCGAGATTCTTTTGGCAGATGCATTCCATTGACAGATACGCTTCCTTATAAACACAGTTTGGCCACTTTGGCGCGTCGGTCTCAGTTCAAAATAGTTCGTGTATCGGTCACATGACTTTCGCAAAGTGATACGCGCGACACGGTGTTTTGCTCTATGAGCTTGACGCATGCACCGACACATCGGTGTTGCTTGATCCATCACTAATATATATATATACGAGGTCTATTAGAAAAGTATCTGACTTTATTATTTTTTTCAAAAACCATATGGATTTGAATCACGTGTGATTACATCAGACATGCTTGAACCCTCGTGGGCGTGCGAGAGTTTTTTCACGCCTGTCGGTTACATCATTCGCCTGTGGGCAGTCTTTGAGTGAGGAGTCGCCCACCCTCTCGTCGATTTTTTCATTGTTTAGGAATGGCTCAGAGACTGCTGCTTTGTTTGATCAAAATTTTTTCAAAACTGTAAGGCACAACTGAGTGGACACCATTCGATAAATTCAGCTGGTTTTCAGTAAAAATTTTAACGGCTGATGAGAGATTTTGGTCTGGTAGTGTCGCTTTAAGGACGGCCCACGGCGATTTGCGCTTCGAGGCGGCAGCGTCTCGCTGTTTCAAGTTGAAAACTTCCACATTTCAGGCTCTGTTGACCCAGTAAGTTGTCAGAGAACAGAGAACTTTCAGAAGTCGGCATGAGGAGTTTATTCAGACATTCCATTGTTAACGGACATTTTGTAATGAAAGAACGTGCGGGCAGAGTCGCATGTCGGGCCGCACCCGACCGCGGGGGGTTGCGACAGGAAAAACACCTCTGTTGGAAACCTTAACGGGCAAGTTGGAACATGCCCAAGCTGTTAAACAATTTCTCAGTTACTCACTTGTTGAAAGCCTCCAGGACTCTTGGCCTGAATTTTACAAATGGTTTTCAAAACGGAGGTGTTTTTCCTGTCGCGGCGCACACAGATTTGCCAAGTCGTCACGGAAACGACTCGGCAAATTTGCGCGCACGTCTTTCATTAAAAAATGACCTTAAACAGTAGAATGTCCGCATAAAGTCCTCATGCCGGCCTCTTCTGAATCTTCTCTGTTCTCTCATGACGTCCTGGGTGAATTAAGCCTTAAATTAGGATGTTTTCAGGTCGAAACAGGCCAATGACGGCGCCTGGAAGCGCTGCGCAATGTCCCGCTCCATGGGAAGTCCTTACACCGACAGAAACACCCCATAATCTCTCATCAGCCGTTAAACTTTTCACCGAAAACCAGCTTAATTTCTCAAATAGTGTCCACTCGGATATTCCTCACAGGTCCAGAAAAAATTTTGATAAAGCAACGCGCGCCGTCTCGACCAGCGTGTGAAAAAAAAAAATTCAGCCGAGAGGGCTGGACCACATCTCACTCAAGGCCTGCCCACAGGGAAATGACGTCACTGACACGCGTGAAAAAAGTCACGCATGCACACGAGGGTTCAAGCATGATTGGTGTAATCGCACGTCATTCAAATCCATATAGTTAAAAAAAATAAAAGTGTTGGTTTCTTATCTATTAGACCTCGGATATATATATATATATATATATATATATATATATATACACTCAACAAAAATATAAACGCAACACTTTTGGTTTTGCTCCCATTTTGTATGAGATGAACTCAAAGATCTAAAACTTTTTCCACATACACAATATCACCATTTCCCTCAAATATTGTTCACAAACCAGTCTAAATCTGTGATAGTGAGCACTTCTCCTTTGCTGAGATAATCCATCCCACCTCACAGGTGTGCCATATCAAGATGCTGATTAGACACCATGATTAGTGCACAGGTGTGCCTTAGACTGCCCACAATAAAAGGCCACTCTGAAAGGTGCAGTTTTATCACACAGCACAATGCCACAGATGTCGCAAGATTTGAGGGAGTGTGCAATTGGCATGCTGACAGCAGGAATGTCAACCAGAGTTGTTGCTCGTGTATTGAATGTTCATTTCTCTACCATAAGCTGTCTCCAAAGGCGTTTCAGAGAATTTGGCAGTACATCCAACCAGCCTCACAACCGCAGACCACGTGTAACCACACCAGCCCAGGACCTCCACATCCAGCATGTTCATCTCCAAGATCGTCTGAGACCAGCCACTCGGACAGCTGCTGAAACAATCGGTTTGCATAACCAAAGAATTTCTGCGCAAACTGTCAGAAACCGTCTCAGGGAAGATCATCTGCATGCTCGTCGTCCTCATCGGGGTCTCGACCTGACTCCAGTTCGTCGTCGTAACTGACTTGAGTGGGCAAATGCTCACATTCGCTGGCATTTGGCACGTTGGAGAGGTGTTCTCTTCACGGATGAATCCCGGTTCACACTGTCCAGGGCAGATGGCAGACAGCGTGTGTGGCGTCGTGTGGATGAGCGGTTTTCTGATGTCAGTGTTGTGGCTCGAGTGGCCCATGGTGGCGGTGGGGTTTATTCTCGTAATATTACGACTTTATTCTTGAAGTCTAAAACAACAACAAAGAAAATTCAAGATGGCCCTAAAACACCGTCACACTACTCAACTGAACAAACTTGTTATGCAATTTTTAAAATACAATAATTAGTATTGGTATGTATTTATTACTCAAACAGCATCATCGAGCAAAATATCAATGGCTCAAAAGAAGCATAATTTATCCTCAGGGGCCCATTACAATTCCACCATGATTGAACCAATTGGACTAAATTTCCCATCACAAACCGAAGAGCTACCAAGATTATAAGCCATATCCAGTGAGGAAAAAATGTGTTTGAGAGACTGTCGATTTTGCAAGTTTTCCCACTGACAAAGAATGGAGAGGTCTGTAATTTTTATCATAGGTACACTTCAACTGTGAAAGACATAATATATGAGGTCTTTTAGAAAACTATCCTACCTTTTTATTTTTTTTTAAAAACTATATGGATTTGAATGACGTGCGATTACACCAGTCATGCTTGAACCCTCGTGCACATGCATGAGTTTTTTCACGCGTGTCGGTGACGTCATTTCCCTGTGGGCAGGCCTTGAGTGAGATATGGTTCAGCCCTCTCGGCTGAATTCCTGTGTTTCACACGCTGCTCGAGACGGCGTGTGTTGCTTTATCAAAATTTTTTCTGGACCTGTGAGGAATATCCGAGTGGACACTATTCGAGAAATTAAGCTGGTTTTCGGTAATTTCTCTGCTGACTAACACTGTGTGTGTAATAACTTGAACTTCTATTGCAGCCGTGTCCCTGGAGTGTTGCCTTATCTAGAGGACTGGCGTTTGGTGTGACAACGACGGCTTTGCCTCACACCCCATCTCAGATAAGTGGTTGACCAGGAGCTGCACGAGTGTGTGTGATTTGGAGGTGGAGGTGCTCCCTCCTAACTGTGTTCGGACTGAGAATTACTGAGTGTGCGGACTCACACTCACTCATCATATGTCTGCTTTCTGCCAGCAGTACCAGGGTCGACAGCCGAAGACAGAGGCCACCTGGGGATTCGGGACTTGGCGGCTCCGGTGTTCTTCAGACCGTTGGTGGTGGAAGCCATGTGGGACGCGGCTTCTCTCTCGTCGGGGGTCTCCTATCTTCGAGCCTGCCCACACGTCACCTGGAGTTACATTAACTGTGCAAATTACTGTACGTTTCGTTGTGTATTATCACAACATTAAATTGTTACCTTTTTGGCTTATTCATTGTCCGTTCATTTGCGCCCCCTGTTGTGGGTCCGTGCTACGACACCTTCCCAACACAGACACCCTCTCTACTTTTAAGATTAGGCTTAAAACTTTCCTTTTTGCTAAAGCTTATACTTAGGGCTGGATCAGGTGACCCTGAACCATTGCTCACAGGGGGTCGTTTTGACCGTTGGGGTTTTTCTGTAATTATTGTATAGCTTTTGCCTTACAATATAAAGAGCCTTGGGGAAACTGTTTGTTGTGATTTGGCGCTATATAAATAAAATTGATTTGATTTGATTTGAAACAGCAAGTTGATGATCTCTCTCTCACACACACATAAGGAGAAACCATTTCATTGTTTAATGAAAAAATGGATCAAAGGACGCAATGGTAGCAAAAGAGAAATGAAACCATTTTTCTGTTCTCACTGGAAATTATTTGGATGCAACGGCAATTTGAGTATTAACACACATACACACACACACACAGGATATGGCGAAACAATTTCATTGTTTGCTTCCACTGAAAACAGCAATTTTAGTATTAACACACACAGAGACACACACAGACACACACACACACACACACACAAACACACACACACACACACAGGATATGGCAAAACAATTTCATTGTTTGCTTCCACTGAAAACAGC